>NC_135212.1:7747277-7749777 GCF_052324685.1 Brachyhypopomus gauderio
TTTTTCCCAGTGCACAAAATTACCCTCCGAGTTCTTATTTTCATGTTTAGCTGTCCTCAAGTTAAATTACATTCAATATTGCTGAAACTTAAAACATATATTATTAAGTCCCCAAACCGTGATTTTCCCATTACATTGGCTGATGCATAAAGGATGTAATGAAACTATTCATTGTTCAGATCATCCTCTGATTAACTGTGTGAGTACCAGACTGCTGTAACAGATTTTGCAGATTAATTTGAGTTACAAATGTCTAAATACACTTTAAACTGTGCATCATCTGTAATGTGCATCACTTGTTCCGTCTCCCGCAGAGCTTAAACGACACGTACATGGTGATTCCATGAACGTTGTACTGGGATCGACAGTTCTGTGCTTGGGATGACCACCGCGATTCCCAGCGCTCAGGGGCGGAGCTAATGCGTGGCCAGGGGCGGAGCTAACGCGTGGCCAGGGGCGGAGCTAACGCGTGGCCCGACGCAGGTGTAACCTCACTTCGACCTTCGCGCCCCTCCCCCGATGCCATCATGCCCATCATCAGTAACGCCAACCACGACTTCAGCAACCTGTCCGTCAGCGACGACAGCAGCCTGGACCGGATCTTCACGGAGATCCCGGAGACGGAGACGGCCAAGGGCGTGTACTACCAGCGCGCGCGCCTCCTGCGCCGGCCCGAGGACCTGCTGTCGGTGGACCACGCCCTGCAGGCGCTCATCAACGTGGGCGGCAACCGCTACACGCTCCCCTGGAGCACGCTGGAGCAGTTCCCCCTGACCCGGCTGGGCCGGCTCCGACCCGGCAGCAGCCCCGAGGAGATCGCGGGCCTGTGCGACGACTACGACGAGGCCCGTCGGGAGTTCTTCTTCGATCGCAGCCCCAGTTCCTTCCGCGTGATCCTGAACTTCCTGGCGGCGGGGAAACTGCGTCTGCTGCGGGAGACGTGCGTGCTGTCCCTGCACGAGGAGCTGGCCTACTGGGGCGTGGAGGCCGCACACCTGGAGCGCTGCTGCAAGCGCAAGATGTACACGCGCCTGGAGGAGGTGGCGGAGCTGGAGCGCAGAGAGCAGGAGCGCCGGAGCCGCGCTATGCAGCTGCGCCCCCTGCTGGAGGAGACGCGCTACCGCAGGGTCATGAACCGGCTCAGGGACATGGTGGAGAACCCGCAGTCGGGCCTCCCGGGGAAGATTTTCGCCTGCATGTCCGTGCTGATGGTGGCGGTGACGGTGATCAGCCTGTGTATCAGCACCATGCCAGATCTGAGGGAGGAGGAGAACCGGGTGAGTTGGGTCAGAACCAGGCTGCGGACGCAGCTCGCGTCCGGGCCGTTCGGGTTTTGGTTGGTCCTGGAGCGAGTGAGTGTGAACTGCGGTGATGTTTTCTGAGTGTGTGTGTGTGTTTGTGTGTATGTGTGTGTGTGTGCTGATTTCTAGAGTTATGATTTCCCTGGGATGTGGTGTGCCTTCAGCAGTTGAGTTCATTCATGGTGAAAGTTGCCGTACACAGAGAGTGAGGGAGAGTGATGATGGCAGGTCTGCTGGTGCTGCCGTACGTCAGTAAATACCCAGAGAGTAATGACGGGGCCCAGCACGCCTTCCACACAGTCAGCAAACACACACACACATAATGAGGCTCCTCCTCTGAGGCCTTCTGAACCGCCAACAGCAGAACAGGAGGGGGGAGCTGGGTGTGTGCTGCTAAATTATCCTGCAGTCTTTCAGGACTGGTGCTAACACACACACACACACACACACACACACACACACACACACACACACATACACGCATATATACACACACACACATACACGCATATATACACACACACACATACACGCATATATACACACACACACACATACACGCATATACACACACACACACACACACATACATGCATATATACACACACACACATACACGCATATATACACACACACATACACACACACACGCATATATACACACACACACCACACAAACACACTCACATGCACACACCACACACAAACACATACACACACACACACACACACATACACGCATATATACACACACACATACACGCATATATACACACACACATACACGCATATATACACACACACACACCACACACACACACACACACACACATATATATACACACACACACACACACATATACACACACCCACACACACACACACACATATATACACACACACCACACACACATATACACACACACACACCACACACACACAAACACACACACTCACACGCACACACCACACACAAACACACACATGCACAAATGTGAAGTCATGGCTCGGCTGTGCAGTAGCTGTATAGCCTGGTTCACACTAGAAGTCGTCATTCCACACCTCGTGTGCATGCATGTGTGTGTTTCTGCATGTGTGTGTGAACTCGTATGTTGATGCATGTGCGTGTGTGCTCGTGTGTGGATGTGTGTGTGTGTGTGTGTGTCCGTGTGTGCGTGTGTGTGCTTGTGTGTGTGAAT
>NC_135212.1:7759777-7787277 GCF_052324685.1 Brachyhypopomus gauderio
TTAACAAATGATTAGGTGTCAAAGCCTCTAAATCATTCGGATCGTTGGATGCCTTGGTGATCGGCCGGCTGTTGATGATCGACTCTGCCTCGCAGAGGACCGTAAGAAGGCCCTCCTCATCAAGGATCTGTTCTCTCACAACTGAATTCAGCACCTTCCTGACTGATCGTATCAACCTCTCCCATGCTCCACCGTGATGCGAGGCGGCAGGAGGGTTGAACGTCCACTTGATCTCATGCTGGTGGAACAGATGCTGAAACTCTGAGGAGTTCCAATCGGCAACAGCTGCCTTCAGCTCACGATTGGCAGCAACAAAATTTGTCCCGTTATCCGAGCGAACCTCTTTCACTTGTCCTCTTCGCGCTATGAAGCGCCGAATCGCGTTAATGCACGAATCAGTGTCTAATGACGAGGCCAACTCGATGTGCACTGCGCGAATGGCTAAGCAAGTGAATATGACTCCATACTTTTTAAAGATGGTTCTTCCACGCTTGACCTCCAATGGTCCAAAATAATCCACACCAACTCGAGTGAAAGGTGGGTCATCAGGAATCACTCGCTCTTGTGGAAGATCAGCCATAAGTTGGGTTCCAGTTTTCCCATGCAAGCGGCGGCACGTCACACACTTCCCAATCACTTTTGTAATAGCCATGTTGGCGCTCGGAATCCAAAACCTTTGGCGCAGCTCAGAGAGCATGTGATTGCGCCCTCCATGCCCAGTCTTCAAGTGAATCTGTTGGAGGAGTAAGTCTGTTATGTGAAAGTCTCTGGACAGGATGACTGGCTGCTTGCTACTTTCTGGCATAGCTGCACGACTCAGTCTTCCGCCTACTCTCAACAGGTCATCTTGAAGTACTGGGTTTAGCTTGTACAAGTGACTACTGCGCTTTATGCTTTGACCTTTGCACAAAGCTGCAATCTCCTCCGAATATTTCTCTTTCTGACAGAATTTGATTATGTCAATTTCTGCTTGCTCCAGGTCTTCCACTGAAAGTTGAGTAGGTCCAATGCTCATCTTGAAGTGGTCAATCTGGCTTTGGATCAGCTGTTCACTTTGAACTGCACTGTTTTTAGTGTCAACTGCACACAGCTCTTTGTGTTTTAGACAGAGGCATCGCAGCATGGCCTTCAACTTCAAGAACCACGCCACGATTCTTTTCAATTTGATCCAGGATGAGAAGTGGTTGATTAGTCTTTCGAAGGGAGTGACATTCTCTTCCACTTCCACTCGATTCACTGTGACCTTTTTGATCTCAGGATCATCTGACGTAAGTTGTGTGTGGCTCAATGGAGTGTTGGGCCAATTCTCTTCGGGACCGTGGAGAAACTCAGGTCCAGACACCCATGTGGTGTTCTTCAGGAATTGATCCACTCTTTGCCCTCTAGAGGCGCAGTCGGCTGGATTCACGTCGGTGCTGACATGTCTCCACTGTTCCACATCAGAGTTTTTTAGGATAGCCGAAACTCTATTTGCCACAAACGTACGGAAACGCATGGTCTCGTTCTGCAGATACTGGAGTACCACCGTACTATCAGTCCAAAATGTTGATTCTGCAAGATCCAGTTGAAGCTCTCTTCTTAGGACACCGTCCATCTTAATGGCTACCGTAGCCGCAATCAATTCCATCCGGGGAATCGTAGGAGGCCTAAGAGGCGCTACTCTGGACTTGCCCATCATGAACGCACAATGCGTCTTATTGTCTGCATTGCGCAGGAGAAGGTAGCTGACCGACCCGTACGCATCCTCACTCGCGTCTGCAAAGTGATGTAATTGCGCGAATACGCATCTTCCAAATTCTTCAGGCTTGAGACATCTGGCCACTGAGAAATTCTCCAAGGCAGGAAAACTAGTTAGCCAGTTCGTCCACTGCTTCTTCACTTGCTCAGGTAAGTCGTCGTCCCATCCAATCTTCAGTCTGCATAGTTCTTGCAGGATAGCTTTCGCTGGCAAGACTACGGGTGTCAAAATGCCTAATGGATCATAGACTGAACCAATGACTGAGAGAAGTCCTCTCCTGGTGAATGGGCGATCTTTGATGGTGATCTTGAATTTGAATACGTCTGACTCAACACACCAGTTGAGACCAAGAGCCCTCTCCATAGGTAATTCGTCACGATCCAGATCCAATGTTTTCATTTCCTTTGCCAATTCAGACTTGGGAATGGAGTCAAGTACCTTCCGTCGGTTGCTCACCCATTTGGTGAGGCGGAAGCCTCCTTTAGCACAAATCCTCATGAGGTCTTGACACATGGATACAGCTGCCTCCTCTGTAGCAACAGACTTGAGGCAATCGTCTACGTAAAAGTTCTGTAAGACAGTCTGAACCACTTCGGGTTTGAACTGCCCACTCTGATCTTCGGCACACCTCCTCAAAGCGAAGCTGGCACAACTTGGCGAAGATGTGGCTCCAAATAGGTGCACAGTCATCTTGTGCTCCGTCAACGCCTGGTTGCAGTCGCCGTCTGCCCACCAGAGAAACCTGAGAAGGTCAGAGTCTTCATCAGACACCTTAACTTGATGGAACATTGCTTCCACGTCTGCCATGATTGCAACGTGCTCTTGTCTGAATCGTATCACAACACCAATCAGACTGCTGGTCATGTCTGGACCCTGAAGGAGTTGGTCGTTCAGGGATGTGCCTTGATACGATGCTGCACAATCGAACACAACCCTTAGTGTCTGTTTGACAGGGTGGTATACGGCGTGGTGTGGTATATACCACACCTTCCCTTCTTTGTGCATCATTTCATCCTCTGAAAGTTGCACTGCACAGCCCTTCTTTATCAGGTCTTCCATAAAGTCTGTATACTCCTGTCTGTAGCTGTCGTTTCGAAGAAACTTCCGCTTTAGGTTTTGTGCTCGCTGTTCAGCTATTGGTCGATTATTTGGCATGTGAACCAATCTGTTCTTGAGTGGTAGACACAAGGAGTAATGACCATCAACCAACACAGCAGATTCCGTGACCATGTCCATGAACTGATGGTCTTCCCTGGACATTTCCACTTCTTCATGTTTTCCACATTCTGGAAAATCCACTTTGAATTGTTGTAGCCACAGGTTCTCCAAACTGCTGACTGATATGCGGTTTGCTGTTGTCCTCTTTAGTCTTCCTTTGTTCTGACTGCTATACGTTTCCCTCAAAGGCCCATTTACAGTCCAGCCTAGCTTGGTTCGCACAGCGTATGGCCCATCACCAATACTGCTCACCAGCTCCCATGGCTCCATAGCTTTGGGCACATTTGCTCCTATGAGCAATCCAATGTCGGCTTCGATATGAGGTAAGTGTATTCCTTTAAGGTAGGTCCACCTTTCTAGATCCTTTTGTTTCGGTATGTTTTCCTTTCCAACAGGTATGGATTTCTGTGAGAAAACATCTGGAAGATCGATAAACTCCTCACCGGATAAACTGCTGACTTTCAAGCCTGACAATATGTGAGTACAAACAGGTTTCTCTTCGTTCATAGTTCTCAGCAGTATGTTGGTCTTTCTTCCAGTGAGCTTCAACTCCTTCATCAAGGCTTCGGTACAGAATGTGGCCGAGCTTCCTGGGTCTAAGAAGGCGTACGTCTGCACCACCGCGTTTCTCCTCTTGGTTTTAACCTGTACGGGAATAATCGCCAGCGTGCAGTCGTCTCCTCCGGCCCCAATCAGCCCACCACCTTCGGATTCTGCAGCAACGAAGGCACTGAGTATAGTTTGCGTTTCAGAACTCTGTGTCTCTGTGTTTGTTTCATCAGCGATGCCTTTTTTCTTTATGTGCAGCAATGTTGGATGCGTTAACGAACACACCTGACAGCTGACTTTTGCCTTACAGGATTTACTCATGTGGCCTTGCTTTAAACAGCCAAAACAACATCCCTTGCTCTTCAGGAAGTTTATCTTCTCTTTGTGTGGCTTGCCTTTAAGCTTAGTACACGAGTCCAAGTTGTGTTCACCATCACAGAAGAGACACGTCTTTGTGACAGTCATCTCTGAGTCCGTGTTTTTCTTTGACTCTGTGTTTGCCTCCTGTTTGTCCAACTGTTTAGCACTTATAGTGAATGACCTTTTAATTATGCCTTTCTTCTGCTCTTTGTTATTGTTTTGCCTAAGTGTAGGTGCTTTAGATGTTGTGCTATCTTTTATGTCTCCGAAGACTGGGTGCAGAGCGATCTTGGCTTGTTTGCTAATAAACTCTACCAAATCTTTGAACTTGACTCTCTTGTCAGGTTGCTCCTGCACACCAAATACGACACCTCTCCACCTTTCTCGTAGCTTATAAGGAAGCTTCGACACAATAGCCTTCAAATTTGCAACATTATCAAGCTCTTCCATATAATTCACTTCAGTCATGGTGTTGAGGCATGCTGTCAGAAAGAGTGAAAAGGCATTCAGTGCGTCAGCATCCTCTGGCTTTATAGGCATCCAGTTTGCCACCTTGTTCATGTAGGCTACAGCAATCTTGTAATCGTTGCCGAAGTGCTCCTTCAGTAACTCTTTTGCTCTCTGATAGCCTTCTTGTGGCTTCATATGAAGGCAGCTCTTCACCAACTCTTTAGGTTGACCACTCGTAAATTGCTCTAAAAAATAGAGACGATCCCTAGGGCTTTCAGTGCGTGATTCTACACCATGCTCAAATGCCCTTACAAATGTGTTGTAATCAAGGGGGTGACCACTAAAGGTGGGAATGTCTAATGGTGGCAGGCTCATCGTTTTCTGTTGTTTCACCATCATCTCAGTTATTGTATTCTGACGAGCCATAACACCGCAGAGTGTTTCAACTGCATGGTCACCTGCTACAGGGATAGCTGTAGGCTGCCATGTGCCAGTAAACTGTGGCTGCTGCGCACCAATAGACTGAAGCTGCACAGCAATAGGCTGAGGCTGTAGTGGGATGAATTGACCATGTGCACTTGTATTGTCACTGACTGGATTTCGATTTACAGGCCGTTGTATGTATCCAGACTCAATAGTTAATGAATTGCGTGATGAATGGCGTGACGCTTGGCTCACTTGTGAAAAGCATTCATTTTCATAATTTTCTAAAACTTTTATTTTTGCGTCCGCTGCTGCAAGAAGTGTTTGCAGATCTAATTGTTCCCTTTTTGCTTTTAATTCAGCTTCTTGCAATTGTAAATTTTGTTTTTGTTGCAAAGTTGTTGCCTCTGCGAGCAATGTAGCTTTCTCCATCTCTGCTTTAAGCTTAAGTTTTGAAGAAGTGGTGGATACTCTGCTTCCAGCTACTGTCTCGCGCCCTTTACTCCTCTTGCTCGAGGCAACCGATATGGCAGACACGCTGTCCGAAGGACGAATTTCGGAGTCACAACGTTTTGATTGTTCAGCGCGAGCCGCAGCTGCTTTAATCCACATTTCCACATGTTCAATGAAACCCTGCATTCGGCTCGCATTAGGGTTAAACCACGACTTTTGATCCCTATCTCGTTCTTCCTCGTTCATTAATTGTTGCAGACCATCGTTTATCTTACACAATTCTCTGAATGAGTCTTGAAAGTCCACACGCAATTTCTGTTTAACAGTGTCCACGTTACCATCGAATCCCATTAGCGTTTCAATCCGGCTAATTTGGCTAGTTAGATGGCCTAGCTTAGCTTTCCTTGACTGTGTTAAGCGGTGTAGCTTGTCTTCGACAGCTTTCTCTGTCATTTTCGATTCTCTTTTTCCACTAGTTAACTGTTCAGTAACTTCATGCATAATGGCAAACTTCCGAAATAACACACAAGTTGCAGCTTACCAGAATGATCATCCACTCGTCTCGTGGTTAGTTACTCTTCTCGTCTTGATAAAACGTTGTCCGAGGTTTTCACGATTTTTAACGAGTTCTTTTTCTTCCTTTCCAATTCCTTCTCCACACGAAGCAGAGAGGTTTTTCTGACTAAAGATGTAGGGTATTCTAACTAAAATTCTTTAGGTCGGAGCTTTGTGGCTGACGCGTGTTTCAGGATCCAAAAGTAAACGACATCTTCAACAAAAGTCACGTTTTGTATTTTTTATTGATGCAAAATAATAATAAAAACGAATACAAACGAACACTTTGCCTTTTAAGTTTCCACTATAATCGTTCCACAGTGTGACTACGTCCACGGTACGATACACGGTACGCTCCACGTACGGTCAGAAAAACCGTGAGCCTCCAACCCTCCTTCTCCCGCGTCCCTCTAACCACACTGTCCACTGCCCTAGCCCACCTGTGTCACCAAAGGCCAACCACGTCACTTCCCAAAATTACTTTTAAATCCACATTATCCTTTTGCGTATATTCTCACAAAACCATGAAATATACTAAGCATAAATTTAAACCAGTATCAAACATCTTATCAATATTATATTATAATATGAAACATGAACACCAAATACACATAACATGGGCAAACTCCGAACTAGGCATAAAATAGGCATCTGGCGCCTACAGTTGAGATCAGGGCGTTCTACGTGTGTTAATGTTGAGATCAGGGCGTTCTACGTGTGTTAATGTTGAGATCAGGGCGTTCTACGTGTGTTAATGTTGAGGAATTCACAGCCTGACAAGTGGGAAGGTGTTCGTCCTCGTTCATAGGTGTGTTGTTTTTGTTCATATGTGTTTGGAGATAGAGGACTGGCTGACTGTGTGTGTGTGTGTGTGTGTGTGTGTGTGTGTGTGTGTGTGTGTGTGTGTGTGTGTGTGTGTGTGTGTGTGTGTGTGTGTGTGTGTGCGTGCGTGCGTGTGTGCCTGAAACTAACCTTCACACACAAACCATTAACAAATAGAGAACAATATGTAGAAGAATGCATGTGTGAGTCTATTACTGCGTCAGGGTCAAGACTGAGGAGCAGAGACATGACAGAATAGAAAAAGAGATGCAAACATGAGAGGTGATGGAGTGATAAAGAGAGAGGTGAGGAGAGAGGGAGGAGAGGGGGAGGACAGAGGTGAAGAGTGGTGAGGAGTGGTGAGGAGAGAGGGAGGAGTGGTGAGAGGGGAGGGAGGAATGGTGAGGAGAGAGGGAGGAGAGGTGAGAGGGGGGGAGGGAGGAGTGGTGAGGAGAGAGGGAGGACAGGTGAAGATTGGTGAGGACAGTTGAGGAGTGGTGAGGAGAGAGGGAGGAGTGAGGATGAGTGGTGAGGAGAGAAGGAGTGATGAGGAGAGAATGAGGAGTGATGAGGAGAGAGGGAGGAGTGATGAGGAGGAGTGATGAGGAGGAGTGGTGAGGAGAGAAGGAGGAGTGATGAGGAGGAGTGGTGAGGAGAGAGGGAGGAGTGATGAGGAGGAGTGATGAGGAGAGAGGGAGGAGTGATGAGGAGAGAGGGAGGAGTGGTGAGGAAAGGGAGGAGTGATGAGGAGGAGTGGTGAGGAGAGAGGGAGGAGTGATGAGGAGGAGTGGTGAGGAGAGAGGGAGGAGTGATGAGGAGAGAGGGAGGAGTGATGAGGAGAGAGGGAGGAGTGATGAGGAGAGAAGGAGGAGTGGTGAGGAGAGAGGGAGGAGTGATGAGGAGAGAGGGAGGAGTGGTGAGGAGAGAGGGAGGAGTGATGAGGAGGAGTGGTGAGGAGAGAGGGAGGAGTGATGAGGAGAGAAGGAGGAGTGGTGAGGAGAGAGGGAGGAGTGGTGAGGAGGAGTGGTGAGGAGAGAGGGAGGAGTGATGAGGAGGAGTGGTGAAGAGTGATGAGGAGGAGTGGTGAAGAGTGATGAGGAGGAGTGGTGAGGAGAGAGGGAGGAGTGATGAGGAGAGAGGGAGGAGTGATGAGGAGAGAAGTAGTGATGAGGAGAGAGGGAGGAGTGTGCCGTATTGCAGGGGATTAGTATTTCAGCATGTAATTGGATTTCTCTGGAGGGGCATTTCGAGGCCGTAGGAGTGTGTTTGTCTTGTGTGTTTGCTCACCCAGTAGGTGGGCGGGACCTTTGGCCCTGGATAATTAATTGATTCTACCCGACTTATCAGCTAATGTGACTTGAATGCAGAATGTAAACAGAATGTCTTTTTATTAACGATGTGATGTGTCCTCTCTCTCTCTCTCCTTATCTGCCTCATGCTTCCCTCCCATACAGGACCTCTCCCAACTTCTCCTGACCTCAATCTTTCTGCCAAAATGTTATCTCTCCTTCCTAAAGCTGACAGTCCATCATTTACATTCAGATATGCGAACCCTTTCAAAGAACCTAAAGTTAATGCTAAAGTTAATTCAAACATGTGTTTTTGCATGAAGATTCATTAATTAGGACTTCTCCCTGTCTCCCCGTCCCTGTGTCTCTGCAGGGCGAGTGTTCTCAGAAGTGCCACCGTATGTTCGTGGTGGAGACGGTGTGTGTGGCGTGGTTCTCGCTGGAGTTTGTCCTGCGTTTCGTCCAGGCGCGCAGCAAGCTTCAGTTCGCACGCAGCCCGCTGAACGTCATCGACGCCATGGCCATCCTCCCCTACTACGTCTCGCTGGTGGTGGAGGAGGAGCCAGAGCCGGGGGCGGAGCACGAGCGGCCGGCCGGTGGGAGGGGCTACCTGGACAAGCTGGGTCTGGTCCTGCGAATCCTGCGGGCTCTGCGTATCCTGTACGTGATGCGATTGGCCCGTCACTCGCTGGGCCTGCAGACGCTGGGGCTGACCGTGCGTCGGAGCACGCGTGAGTTCGGTCTGCTGCTGCTCTTCCTGTGCGTGGCCGTCACGCTCTTCTCCCCGCTGGTGCACCTGGCCGAGAGCGAGCTGACCGGCGCCCAGGACTTCAGCAGCATCCCCGCCTCCTACTGGTGGGCCATCATCTCCATGACGACGGTCGGCTACGGCGACATGGTTCCTCGCAGCATCCCGGGCCAGGTGGTGGCTCTGAGCAGCATCCTGAGTGGGATTCTCATCATGGCCTTCCCTGCCACCTCCATCTTCCACATGTTCTCACGCTCCTACCAGGAGCTCAAGCAGGAGCACGACCGCCTCTTCAAGGAGGAGTGCGCCTCCACTGCCCCGCCCGCGCCGGGGGAGGAGTCTGACAGGGGCGGGGCTTATCCTATCTCGGGCTTCCCTCCCTGCTCACACCCTGAAACTGCCAGGGCAGCTGAGGGCGTGTCTCTGCTCGACAGTGGGGGAGGGGCTTCGGGGAGTAACGGACACACCCTCCCGGCAGGAGCCTTTTAGAGGGAGCACGGATGGCTCGGCGCTCCCCGACGAGCCCGACCACCCACGGCTTCTCTGACTGGCCTGCTGGTGAACGTGCACACTCTGAGGTTGCAGTCTGGGTCTGTCGGGCTGCCTTGTCTTCCATCAGCTGACCAGCTTTATCTGAATGACTGCCTGCACCATTTTCAGCCTTGGTCACTTGAAGACCTCATCATAGAACTCTGTTCAGCACCACGAGGAACCACAGCCATCCCTGCGCACGCAGGACACTCTCTGTGCCAGCTTAAGGCTGGAACATACTTGCTGTTTGCCCATGCGTTCGCGTACACAACCGGCTGCGTTGTGAACGTTACTGAGAACATACTAGCCTATGTGCAACGCGTGAAACTGGAGGCGTCCACTAGAGGGCAGAACGTAGAAAGGGCTTCGGTATTTTAACGATGCAAACATGGCAACACTCGAGGAGATTAGCCTTTGGGTAATTTTACGGTCACGGCAGAAAAAACGACGACAGCGATCCCTTCGTAGGTGGTATGTAAGGCCGTTAAATCAAAGACGTGGTGAGAATGGCGAATTTGTGTCGTTGGATATCGTTGTGTCCATTTTGATGCTGGTTAGCGGCTACACTGCCCCTAGCGGTTTTGTGTGTATTGCACCTCGCGTACGCGTCGCGTTAACTTTTGGAGGACGTGCAAGACCTACGCGCCAAACCGACGCAGGATACGCGAAGCAGCCATGATGCGTACGCGTACGCGTAGTTAACAGCAAGTATGTTTTAGCCTTTAGCTTTGCATTATGTCAGAAATTCAGCTCACACACCCTTCATTTCAAGCCAGTTAAAATACACACATCATACGAGCTGTTTAGTTTTACTCAAAATTTATTGTTTTGTTTCCTCTACCTTGTTGAGATAGATCTGTTTCACAGGAATGTTTAATCTCACTGTTCCTTTGTAGCATTTTGGACAGATAAACTCTAAATAAACGCAGCAGTGATGCCTGTGTTGCTTTGATCTCTCTTTTGGTGCTGAGAAACCTTCTAATCTTCACCCTCCCAGTCATTAGATCACAGAATTTATTTGTGGTTTGTTTGTGTGAGATGGCACTCACCCATCATAGCTTTTTTCTGAAATACACATTAAAGTGTGTGTGTGTGTGTGTGTGTGTGTGTGTGTGTGCGTGTGCGTGTGCGTGTGCGTGTGCGTGTGAGTGTGCGTGTGCGTGTGCGTGTGCGTGTGCGTGTGCGTGTGTGTGTGTGTGAAATACAATGCATATGTAAATTTGGCACTCTAGCACACTGGATTCAAACGACTGTGACTGAATTTAACATGGCAGAATATTGGCTTTAGTTCTGGGAGTATTTCTACCAGTTCTGAGTATTTCCACAAGTATTCAGTATTTCCACAAGTACTGAGTGCACCATGGTGGAATCCCTGACCTTTTACACATATTCATCCCATTTTGTGCTGGTTGTAATGGTTAGATGATTAGATATATCAAAGCCAGCGATGTGTTATTGTTTCATTAGTTTGAAAGGTGGAGTGCTGGCAGCTTACGAAAGGTGCAGTTATGGGCTTCCAATAGCAGGGTGTTGTTGCAGTTCTTGGCCTGAGGGGGGAGCTGTAAAGTAGGCAGTAAATATCAGACTGAATCAGTGACATTAGGGGTGTCAACATCAAACTTCTGCCCATTACAGAGAAGAGCTCACAACCCAGCTATTTGAGCACGGAAATGGTGTAGGCATGGTGTCCCAGACACCATAACCAGACTCTACCAGATCCAGACTCTCCCAGAACCAGACTCTCCCAGAACCAGACTCTCTCAGAACCAGACTCTCCCAGAACCAGACTCTCTCAGAACCAGACGTTTCTATAACCAGACACCAGAACCAAACAGTGTGTGTGGGACTGTATGTGTGGGAGAGTGTCTGCATGGTTCAGAGGTTTGCTAAAACATACTCTGTGAGTCTGTTAGAGTTGTGTGATGGAGTGAAGAAATGTTTTATTAATGATGTGGTGCTGACAGTAGCAGATCAAACTGATATAAACATGTTTTATAATAAAAGTAGAAAACTGATGATTTTAATTAAGAATGTTTAGATGTCTTAATTTATGACTTGAGATCAATGGCTGTATATACAAAGCTGACCTCTAAATCATCCAGTACAGACATGTAGAAATATCTAGTAAAGTGAATTTATGTAACACTTTTTACAACACACACTGTCACAAAGCAGCTTTACAAATGTACTGGTCCAGATCCCCAATGAGCAAGTCAGAGACAAAAGTGGTAAGATAACTTTTCCCTTGGGAAGACACAAACTCCAGAGGGAGCCTGTCCCCAGACTCCAGAGGGAACCAGTCCATAATGTTCTATCACATTATGTTTAGTCCAAGTATCCACTTCAGTGTACATGTAGTGGCTCTGTACCTCCACTGGGTCTGGGGTGGTGGGCTGTTTCTGGGATGGTGGCATCAGTGTATCTACAGATGGGACTGGGACATTTTATTAGCTTCATCACCGATGAGCAGGTCTACGCAATGTTGGCATCATCTCCATCTGGCACAAGAATGTCTGCCCGGGTGATGGAGAAGTGGGTGGCTTGGGAAGAGGGATAAGAGGCCACAGCATGGGCATCAAGACGTGGTAGGAAGGGCCTCAGCAGGGGGTATCGGTGGCAGGTGGGAGGGGCCACAACAGGGGGCATCAGGTAGTGGTGGTAGTAGCCACAGCAGGCCAAAGTAGGACATCAAACTGGATGAACCTCGGCAGACGGAGAGAGCAGAATATTAGGCATGTCACAATACTAAGTGTGTACACTAGGGTCAGTTAATGCCATGTACTCTTTAAGATGTCTTTACGTCTCAGCGTGTGCTGTAATCCACAGTCTGAAGAAGACCACTCATACGAGGTCTCCCTGCTCAGGGTGCAGTTGGAGTCCTGTGTTACGGCTTTGATTAAATCCCAGATGGAATCTTTCATGGCCCCAACATTTTGACTCTACCTTATTAACAGTATTTTGGGATTACAGTAATACTAATTTAGGATAACATGATAAAGATAATAAGTTTAGGGTTCAGATTTCCACACGACGGTGGAACTCGGGCGAGCTTCCTGGTGTTCTAGAGCGTGTGACATCATGCAGTATACACCATTGCTTAGCATTTCAGATATAAATGTGCTTTTAGCAGAAGCCTCACTGAAGTGTCACTCAGTGTATGAAAGCTCGCTGTCGTGGGACAGGCACGTCACTGGCCCTTCTGAGATGCCTGGAAGGGTGAAGGTCAGTGCACAGACGCCCGGGCTGTTCAGCACTCTGGTGGTTTGTTGATGGTGGCTGGCTGTTGATGACACGGTTCGTGGTCCCCTGTCCATGGGGAGTGCTGGAGCTGAGATGCTGCACTCATCACTAGGTGTTTGTGACGCCACTGCATGGTGTGCTGGCAGAATGGGCTGGTACTGCTCATGAAAGCTCAGGATAGAGCTGACCCACCTGCCTCCGTGGACTCAGACAGTGCTGTCACTTGTGTTTTTACTTGTGTGTCTCGTGTCTTCTCTGACAGTCACACAGCCACAGTCCAGCTTCAGCACCTCCTTGAACAGCCACATGTGAGCGGTGTGTGGTGAAGCTGGTGGACAAAGGGCTCCATCCTTTACTGAAGAACAAGCTAAACGTTCTAGAGTAGAAGGTCTTACAACTCTGGGTGTGCATGTGTGGAAGGTGGACAGGAATATATTCTCCTGCATACTGGGCAAATGTAAAGTTAATGAGTGAAAGCCACTGGACTGGGCTGGACTGGGCTCAGCCAAGATCCTGTGCTTTAGGCCACGCTGGTGTCACACTCTCTCCCTGGCCCTCCCAAACCAACCCAACCAGAGCGAACAGGAGACAAAGGTAAAAATAGCTTCTCATTTAGAGTCAGTGTGCCCTGTTTGTTAGAATGGCCCCTCCTATGCTCCTCTTACTAACAAGCTTGCTGTTGGCTATGGTCTTGGAGTTTAGGATGTTCATCATTTCTAGGAGTCTATTTCACACCAAATGAGCTTCTGTCTCCTGCTCTTGTCATTAAGGCAGACTAGTGTTTCTCTGGTGCTTTTCTGCAGCACAGACCTTTTTGTCCTGACGAGATGAACCTTCAGCGCAGCTGGAGATGTTTAACTAATGCCCCACTAAACCATTCAAGCTCTGTAACCATTCAAAATCAAGAAAATTAAAGTGGTCATTAAAAACCAGTTAACAGAGTTCTGAATATTCAATAACACTTTTACCCAAACGTCTGTATGACTCATGGGAAGTGCAAAGATGTCTGTGATGTCATTGATGATGTCACTGACGATGTCGCTGATGACGTCACTGTGCGTGAGGGGCTGGTGTCCTCTGGAAGTCCTCAGACTGCAGTGCCTTGCAGATTTACACACACCTCCCTCAGAGCTGCAGCTGCACATCTTTCACCATTCACTTCATAAGAGGACGGCTGTCTCTTCAGAACACTGTTTGTTTGGGTGGCCACTGACAGGAGGGACATTTGTTTTCGAGACGCAGGCAGCCTACCAAGTGACCGCGCCTTGTCCCGGGTGAGTGCACTTCTCCGGTCATGTCACCGCCCCAGTGACATCACGGATGCAGTGACATCACAGCCCTTCTGAGCTCCAGATGTGGAAAGCACGTGCTGGTCCATGGTCCCAAGGAGGAGGCCTCTCTGATCCACAGGCACTATATACTCTAGCGAACCTAAGTCTCTAAGAGAGGAAGCAGGTCGATTACAGGGTTCCTGACTGCACAGCTCTGAGGAGCTCTGCTATGCAAACACTCTCCTGCTACTCTGTAAGCAACTATAGCCCATAACGACACAGTGTCCTAGTGACACACTCACCGCTCCTCTGATCAGGTGCACCTACTCGCTAGCTGCACAGTAGCGTCCACAATCAGCTGTACACTGTAATCGCTCCTTGGCAGCAGGAGGGCGGAGCATGTCTTTTCTGACTACTCCATAGATGTATATGGTGTTCTAAGGGTGTTCTAAGGGTGTTGTAAAGATGTATATGGTGTTCTAAGGGTGTTCTAAGGGTGTTGTAAAGATGCATATGGTGTTCTAAGGGTGTTGTAAAGATGCATATGGTGTTCTAAGGGTGTTCTAAGGGTGTTGTAAAGATGCATATGGTGTTCTAAGGGTGTTGTAAAGATGCATATGGTGTTCTAAGGGTGTTCTAAGGGTGTTGTAAAGATGCATATGGTGTTCTAAGGGTGTTCTAAGGGTGTTGTAAAGATGCATATGGTGTTCTAAGGGTGTTCTAAGGGTGTTGTAAAGATGCATATGGTGTTCTAAGGGTGTTCTAAGGTTGTTCTAAAGATGTATAGGTGTTCTAGTGGTGCTCCAAAGATGTACAGGAACAGTGTTCATTTCTCTGAGCCTGTAGAGTTCCCCTTCTTTGCACTTGACACAGATCAAACTCAGATGCATTGGAAATGCATACTTGTGTTTGCATATGGCTGTATTTGCATATATATAATTGCCATTAGTTAAGAATAACTAATTTCTGACTACCCCCAGTGGACCCACAAATGTGTTCCTGCTAATTTGTAGAAGATACGGCAGCTTATCATCACATTAGTTACATTAGAAGAGAGCGATGTGGCAGTTATTAGGGAATTCTGCCAGTAAGCACAATTAAAGCATTACAGTAACGATCTCATCACTACAGACAGGTAATTAGTCTTTTCTGAGAGATCCTGCCTGAAAGGTGATCAATCAAAGTCATCTCTAAACTGCTAGCAAGAATAAACTAATACAGCTGTCTCCGTGATTACTGGGAGCTGGCCTCTGTAGTACCAGAGGGTCAGTATGGGTATACTGTATAAAAATATACATCAAATGGTTAATAATAAGTTCAACATTTTTCATCAGCTGTGACAGGAAGTGGCTGGATGTCTCTAGAAGTCACTGTGTTCTGCTACTGGGACTGAAACCATGTTGGAATGCTAATATGTTCTAATGTGATGAATTTTATATTGTCCCTGTATTATTCTGTATTATTCTCTGCTATATCATCCATATAATGTAAAAATGTTATTACAGTCAGTCTCCCCCGCCAGCTATATTTGAAGGCGATCACAGGAACACTATACTGATGTAATGGAGTGTGTCTGGATGGAGTGTGTTTAGATGGAGTGTGTTTGGAGCCTCTCTGAGGGACCTCACGTAATGCAGGTTTTAAAGGGTTATCGCATGGGGGATTTTAATGCATATTTGATTCTTTTTGCTCTTCATTAGTTGCTCTGAAATTAAATGCAAAAACATTTTCTTTGTAAGCAGGCATTTATCCAATATCACTGTCACTATAGATGACGCTTTTGTTTCACTAAACAGTTCAGGTCTGTATTTGACCTGTTTTTTGCATGGAAACGTTTTTGTGTGACATTTAATGTAATACTAAGCTATGATCACAATCACTAGAAGTACTGACATTTCTCCATCTCCTTCTTGCCAACAATTAGAGAGCCATTATCCAACTTTCATTATGAAGATTCAATAACAGGATTGAGGCTGCCATTCTAGTGTGCCTTATATTCCCACTGTACACATGCTGTAATATCAATAACTCGCAATCTTTCTAAGATTATATCATTTTATTGTTATTGTCATTTCTGTGAACATTGCTGCTTAACTACATTATGCAAATTTTGAAAACCAATACATTATAAATGTATAAAATAAATAAAGGAAAAGTAATTAATTATGAATTAAGTACATATTCTAGTAAGGATGAAATAACCATCCACCTGCTCACTGTAAGCTGACAAGGAAGCCACACTGGTGACGTGGGGGGGAGACTTAGGGTACTGTGGACCCACACTACCATGAGTAATGTGGTAATAAAATACCAGGGGTACTGTGGTCCCAAACTACCATAAGTAACGTGGTAATAAAATACCAAGGGTACTGTGGACCCACACTACCATGAGTAACGTGGTAATAAAATACCAGGGGTACTGTGGACCCACACTACCAGGAGTAACATGGTAATAAACTACCAGGGGTACTGTGGACCTACACTACCATGAGTAGCGTGGTAATAAAATACCAGGGGTAGTGTGGACCCAAACTACCATGAGTAGCATGGTAATAAAATACCAGGGGTACTGTAGACCCACACTACCACGAGTAACGTGGTAATAAACTACCAGAGGTACTGTGGACCCACACTACCATGAGTAACATGGTAATAAAATACCAGGGGTAGTGTGGACCCACACTACCATGAGTAACGTGGTAATAAACTACCAGGGGTACTGTGGACCCAAACTACCATGAGTAGCGTGGTAATAAAATACCAGGGGTAGTGTGGACCCAAACTACCATGAGTAGCATGGTAATAAAATACCAGGGGTACTGTAGACCCACACTACCATGAGTAACGTGGTATTAAACTACCATGGGTAGTGCGGTAACAAACTACCAGGGGTGGCGTCAGGGTTGCAATTACTTACTTTCTGAGGTGTATGCAAACATACTATCGGCACCCCCCCGAACGAAAGTTGTTGACCGGGTGGGTGGCGTGGTAATAAAGTACCATATGTAGCATGGTAATAACCTACCAGGGTTAGTGTGGTAATAAACTACCAGGGGTAGCATGGTAATAAACTACCAGGGCTATGAGTGACCTGAGTTATCTGTGCCACACACAACAAATTTGTAAGGAATACCACCTGATCTTCCCTAATCAGCCTCACCTGCCCCTCATCACCACACCCCCTTCAGTCTTACTTAAGCACTTCACCAGCACGTCTCAGTCGCGAAGTATTGTTGACTCATGCTACATACAGAGCGTTTCTCTCTCCTGTTTGATTCCCCGTGTTCTGACCCTTGTTCACTCCCTAGACCTCATCTCCTGTCTAGCCCTTCTGTGCCTCCTGGATTCTGCTCTCCCGTTACGACCCTGGACCGTCCCGACCACCCCAAGAGAACGTTACCATTGCTAAGCGTTATGCTAGCGATTTATTGGGCATTCTCCGTGTATGTGAATTATGTAAATATAAGCGACCTACTTCCGCATTTGGATTCTTCTCCGCCTGGTCAATTCGTTACAAAATTTAAACACCTCTCAAGCTCCTCCGTCTGAGGAAAAACGCAGATAATGAAATATTCACCTGCATGTAAATTCACACTGTAAATTTCCCACCTCCTCATGTAAAATACTGGTAATAATTACATTAGCCAACTCCCCATGTAAAACACAGGTAGTTATTACATTAGCCACCTCTCCATGTGAAACTAATCTCATCCTATAGGGCTTTATTTGCATGAAAACACTGGCCTGTTAGGAGTATACAGACCAGTATACAGTATACAGAGCAAGCTACTTTTCATCTGCTCACATGATTTTCGCTTTCTATTATACTGAAGTGCTTTTCTCA
This sequence comes from Brachyhypopomus gauderio, assembly GCF_052324685.1. NCBI lineage: Eukaryota > Metazoa > Chordata > Actinopteri > Gymnotiformes > Hypopomidae > Brachyhypopomus > Brachyhypopomus gauderio. The sequence continues at coordinate 7,777,269 of NC_135212.1, forward strand.
ATAGTTATCTTCATGTGTCTTGAAGGGATTTATACCTAAATGGGGGAGGGCCTGGGGGAGGGGCCCCTCGTGAAGCGCTACATGGACATTGTAAACTGTGATTGAGTTCAGGTAGTTCAGGTGCAGCAGGGCGGGGTAGTTCAGGTGCAGCAGAGTGGGGTAGTTCAGGTGCAGCAGGGCGGGGTAGTTCAGGTGTAACAGGGTGGGGTAGTTCAGGTGCTGCAGGGCGGGGTAGTTCAGGTGCAGCAGGGCGGGGTAGTTCCGGTGCTGCAGAGTGGGGTAGTCCAGGTGCAGCAGGGCGGGGTAGTTCAGGTGTAACAGGGTGGGGTAGTTCAGGTGCAGCAGGGCGGGGTAGTTCAGGTGTAACAGGGTGGGGTAGTTCAGGTGCAGCAGGACGGGGTAGTTCAGGTGTAACAGGGTGGGGTAGTTCAGGTGCAGCAGGGCGGGGTAGTTCAGGTGCAGCAGGGCAGGGTAGTTCAGGTGCAGCAGGACGGGGTAGTTCAGGTGTAACAGGGTGGGGTAGTTCAGGTGCTGCAGGGCGGGGTAGTTCAGATGCTGCAGGGCGGGGTAGTTCAGGTGCTGCAGGGCGGGGTAGTTCAGGTGCTGCAGGGTGGGGTAGTTCAGGTGCTGCAGGGCGGGGTAGTTCAGGTGCTGCAGGGTGGGGTAGTTCAGGTGCTGCAGGGCGGGGTAGTTCAGGTGCTGCAGGGTGGGGTAGTTCAGGTGCTGCAGGGCGGGGTAGTTCAGGTGCTGCAGGGCGGGGTAGGTCTTCATCAGGCTATCAGCACAGCATGTATATGAGCCCCTGATGGACTTTCGCCTGCGTGGAAAAGCACTGCAGACCTATCATCTTTCATGAGAGTCTACACACACACGCGCGCGTGCTCTGCATACACACACACACACACACACATGCGTGGTAGAAGCAGATACACACACACACAAACGGAAAGACACACTCATCCCATATTGTTGTTGTTGTTTGTTTGTTTTTAGAATGATAGCAGTTTAACAATAATTGTATAGTTTTCATTGTCTGTTTAATGATAACATGTTGCTAGTTGACCATATTTGATGATATTTTTAAACCCAGTTTAAATGTTCTTTCTGGTGGAATGCACTTAATCGCCATTGAAAGTTTATGGTATAATAAAGCCACTGAATGTAAAACGTGTTCTTACTCTGCTGAGTTTGAAATCTAGAGGAGATCACATTTGTGGACCTTCATAGTGTATAATGAATGTGACAATCTCATTACTACCCCTGAGCTGGAGACATGAACTGCAGTTAAATGGTTTATACCATAATAAAGATACAAGCAATATTTTCAAAGTTGAAAGTGAATGCATGTCCACCACTGAAAACAACAGTAAAACAAAACGATGTTTGTGTATTTTATTGGCATTTCTCCTAGAATACACTCCTACAAGTACCTACTTTATTAGTAATCATACTGCACTTATATCCTAATTGAGAAACTGGCATGCTTTTAATTTAAACTGATCAGTGACGCTGTCTGAAAATAGTTTTGTTATTATTTTTGTACTTATTATTTGTACCACAACTCTAAAACATTGAATGCAGCAGCTATAAGTGCAGTGTACATGTGTTGTTCAGTAGTTTAGCTATTACTGCAGTGTACATGTATTTGGTACTAATGGAGCCGATTTTGTTCAGAATTAAATAGTAAGCCTTAAAGTAACAGACAAAGCCAGCTTTGTCCCTGACTCACGTTTGCACTTGTATTAAAACAGTACTGACACATCTAGTGCTGACAAAAGTACTGACACATCTAGTGCTGAAAGCAGTACCGATAGCTTTCACTGCCCATATATAATATATAACCCTCCAGTGCTGACGGTCTCCAGTGCTGATTGTCTCCCGTACTGATGGTCTCCCATGCTGATGATCTCCAGTGATGATGGTCTTCAGTGCTGACGGTCTTCAGTGCTGATGGCCTCCAATACTGATGGTCTCCAGTGCTGATTGTCTCCCGTACTGATGGTCTCCCATGCTGATGATCTCCAGTGCTGATGATCTCCAGTGCTGATGGTCTTCAGTGCTGATGGTCTCCAGTGCTGATTGTCTACCGTACTGATGGTCTCCCATGCTGATGATCTCCAGAGCTGATGATCTCCTGTGCTGATGATCTCCAGTGCTGATGGTCTTCAGTGCTGACAGTCTCCAGTGCTGATGCTCACCCGTACTGATGGTCTCCAGTGCTGATGGTATTCAGTGCTGATGGTGACCCGTACTGATGGTCTCCAGTGCTGATGGTCTGCAGTGCTGATGGTCTCTAGTGCTGATGGTCTCCAGTGCTGATGGTCTCTAGTGCTGATGGTCTCCAGTGCTGATGGTCTCCAGTGCTGATGGTCTTTAGTGCTGATGGTCTCTAGTGCTGATGGTCTCTAGTGCTGATGGTCTCCAGTGCTGACGGTCTCTAGTGCTGATGGTCTCCAGTGCTGATGGTCTCTAGTGCTGATGCTCTTTTCTGAGGAAATCACAGGTCCACCTCACCTCTGTCTTATCCTTTCAGAAATGTGTCTCTGCATAATTCTGGCAAGCGGTTCTGAAGAAACCATGCTGCTAATAAACTCCACCAGCCCAGATCTGCTGATAAACCCAATTTAAGAGATGGGGAATAGAATGAATACTTTTTATTTAATTTAGTGTGTATTTCTAATGTTTGTAGATTGTACACACTAATACACTTTTAAATAAAATGTATCTAACAAGTGTGTTTAATATGTGCTCATCTGCTGACATGCTGTTTATCATCCACCCTTCACACCATCCACCCTTCACACCATCCATCATCCACCCTTCACACCATCCACCCTTCACACCATCCATCTTCTACACCATCCATCATCCACCCTTCACACCATCCACCCTTCACACCATCCATTATGCGCCCTGCACATAATCCATCCTCTATTCAGTCTCCTCTCTACACCATCCATCAGGGGTCCGTTTCTTACTACAAGAACACTACTTACCAGGGAGTATTCAGGTGTCAGTGTCACTCACACAGTAGTGGCTGGTAGTGTGTGATGTGCTGGAATGTTTGTATCAGACATTGCAATGTTGGGAGGAATGTTCCCACATCCAAGAATAGCCAGAATACAGGAGTCCAATGGTCAGACACTGACAACATAAGAGAAGAGGATGAATTTAACAGAAATTGGGTGGAATTAGTACAGCTTACAGAATCATGCAGTCATGTTTCAGATGCATCTTTACATTGGACGATTATGCACTGCAAAACTTCAATGTTGATGCCCAGGAAATTATGGAATTATATAATAAGAGTGTGTGACCGTGGCTAACCTGCCGTTAGCCAGGCTTTGTTGTCAGCAGCAGAGCCATCTGGGTAAGCACAGAGACACCTGTGTGTTTTGGGCTGGAGCCATTGGTTGGAAGGACTGCCAGAGGAGGACGCGTTTCCCCCATGGCCTAGTTAACGCGCCCACAATGACACAAACGAGGGAAAGCAAGACCAGAAGAGGCAGGCGGCGAGGCCTGGAGGTCTGTGTATGAGCACCAGCGTGGAGGTGCCAGCCCGTCTGCTGGGCCAGAAGAGGACCAGGCAGAGCAGGCAGCGAATCTTCAGGTCAGGCCTCTCTGAGACTTGTGGACAGAGTTCTGTGTCATTCTGTGTCATTGTCATTCTGGAGAGGCAGAAACCCACCTCCCATACTACTGCTCCAGCAGCTGGTGGAACACCTGTCGAAGTTGTGCAGGGACTACAGCGCTCCTGAACACCTGTAAGAGCACAGGACTACAGCGCTCCTGAACACCTGTAAGAGCACAGGACTACAGCGGTCCTGAACACCTGTAAGATTACAGGAGCACAATGCTCCTGAACACCTATAAGATTACAGGACTACAGCGGTCCTGAACACCTGTAAGAGCACAGGAGCACAACGGTCCTGAACACCTGTAAGATTACAGGACTACAGCGGTCCTGAACACCTGTAAGAGCACAGGAGCACTACGGTCCTGAACACCTATAAGATTACAGGACTACAGTGGTCCTGAACACCTGTAAGAGCACAGGAGCACAACGCTCCTGAACACCTATAAGATTACAGGACAACAGCGGTCCTGAACACCTGTAAGACTACAGGAGAACAACAATGAAAGGCCACCTCCCTCTCCACATGCATGGAAAAGCATGTAAGGGAGGAGAGACTAAAGTTCCATTAGAGGCTTTGTGGACGTGTCTGAAACTGTGTGGACGTGTGTAACTGTGTGGATGTGTGGAATTGTATGAAACTGTGTGGAACTGTGTGGACGTGTATGAAACTGTGTGGAACTGTGTGGACGTGTATGAAACTGTGTGGACGTGTGGAACTGTGTGGACGTGTATGAAACTGTGTGGAACTGTGTGGACGTGTATGAAACTGTGTGGAACTGTGTGAACACAGCTGACATGGACCTCCAACACCTTAGAAAATCCCAACAAAAACTCTTCTTCCTAAGGAAGATGAAACAGAGCCAACTCCCACAGACTCTGTGGGTGAACTTCTACAGTAGCACCACTGAAATCTTCCTGACCAACTCACCATCACAGACTGTACAGACAGCAGCACGGCTGCCATGACGAAATGTCTGTGGTAGTGTGGTGAAGGTGAAGTAGTGAAGGTTACGTAGTGAAGGTGGTGATGGTGACGTGGTCAAGGTTACAGAGTGAAGGTGGTGGTGCAGGTGTAGTGGTGATGCTGATGTGGTGAAGGTGGTGAGTGACGTGGTGAAAGTGACATGATGAAGGCTAGCACCATCATCATCATCATCAAAGACACTCTATATACACATACACACACACACAAACACACCAATCACTCCCTGTTTGAACCGCTGCCATCAGGCAGATGGTTCAGTACAATAAGCTTCTTCCCTAGGGCTGTGAATTCAACCACATCTTATCTCTTCCACCCTACCTCCTCCCTGAATACACAGACTGGAAATCCACACACACATACACACACACACACACACACACACACACACACACACACACACACACACACACACACATCTGTTCATATACACATCAATCAAAGTACTGTAACAATAAAGTTTATTTTCTATTCTATTCTATTCTATTCTATTCTGTTCTATTCTATTCTGTTCTATTCTATTCTATTCTATTCTGTTCTATTCTAGGGGTATTGTCACTGTTCTTCTTCCTGCTACTGTGGTCTTCTGACTCTCAGCTGGGTCCAGTTTCTGTTGACTGGGTCTGGGTCCATTTGGTTTCTTTTGTTTGTTGCCTGTCTGTCCATCAATCTGTTCAGTTCTTTTTGTCATTTGAGTAGACACATTGTGTAGTGCTGTTTTTGTAGTGCAGGTCCTCAGACCTGTAGAAGTACTGAGGTCTATCACATATCTATAGAGGTTGTGAGGTTAACTGCAGACCACAGATCATAAGAAGGATGCAGTCATGCATGTAGAGACAGAACAAAACACTTGACTGCAAAATCATAAATTAAGTAAAGAAAAAGATGACAAAAGTGTTTTGTAAATAACATTTTAATACAGAAATGAATAATAAACATTATAATGTAAGATATGATCTGTCTGCTGCAACCCTGTGGACCTATTTGGAAATCTAGAGTCCACTCACAATATGTGATATGGGAACACAGAGCTTGGACCACCAACAATGTATTATTCAGTAGTGACGTCATCACTGTACATCTATTATTCAATAAGACTCACCAGAATAAATCTTTAATTCAAGGCAGAGCCCACCAGCTCAAAACATTTCTGAAACATTAGAAACATTAGAAACTTTATAAACATTAAAACATTTTTGAAACATTATGAACATCGTAAACATTATAAACATTATTGAAACATAATAATCAACATATAAACTTTATTGAAACATTACAAAGACAAGCATTATGTGGCTTTCTCTCTCTTTTAATTTGTCAGAAATTCCCTGCAACAGGAAACATTATATTTAAACTGGGTTTCAGCAATTGTGATGCCTCATATAGTAATGATCCATATATATGATTACAGTATACAGTAATGGCCTATATATATGATTATATAGTAATGATCCATATATATGATTATATAATAATGACCATATATATGATCATATAGTAATGATCCATGATTTATTATTACTGCAAATGTCATGTTAATGTTTGTCAGCCCACAATATCTTATACGATGCATATAAAATAAAGTGGGTAAAATGTAAAGAACCCAGCAGACTTGTGTGATCATTTCCAACAGTAAAGAGCTCTAAGCGTTCGTGATGATCTATGGATTTAGTTGAGGGTAATGGCAGTGAATGATGACATATGTCCTTTTCATTCCAAAGCCCTTGAACATGGAGCTGAGAGTAGCTGCTACATCAGCACGATGAGGTCTGTGGTCTCACTCTGCAGAGCTGTCTAGACACTACTCCACTCCATCATCTAGTGCACTTTGGTGGACCTGAGTGTGCGTTAAAAGGCTACAGTATGAAGAGGTCATGTGATGTTAATGACTGTGTGGTTTCTATGCCTTGAAAAATTTAACTGTATATGGACTGTATGTATCATTGGTCATTTTTTCTTGATTTCTCATGCAGTTTAGAACAGTGTATCTTCTCTATTGTGTATCATTACTTTGTGTGCCTTTTTCTGGATGTTAAATGCCCGATCTCCAGTGTAAATGTAGAGTGAAGTAAGGATGTTTTTATCTTACTGCTTGGGTTCAATCTTTGTTGCTTTTATCTGTTAATGTAATTGGGAATTAATTGTCAGTTCATAGATTAGTGGGCTGTGTAGTGCAAGAGTGCTGACTGCATAGATCTCCATCTTTGATTGCTAATTTGGACACACTCTGCTCATGTATTTAGGAACAAATGCATTCACTGCTTTGCTTTGAACTCGTCATTTTTTATTCACAGCCAAAATGTCTTCAAAAGTTCACTTTGCAGCTTATATAGAGCTGACTGGCTTCCATTATTCTGCAGTTAGGACAAAGATGCCTCAAAGAGAAATGAAAGGGACTGTGTGGGCTGGCTAAAGACATGTGTGCGTCTGCTAGGAGCTGGATCACAAAGAGTTGCACCACAGGTAACATGCTCCAGTGAAAAGGTACTAATTATAGAACAAAGCAACTCACTTCAGACAGCAGCATCTCTCCTTACTACAGTGGGTTTATTATTAATTAGATGAAACTGTAGTTTGTCAGGAGTGAATAGATTAGTGAGGATGAGCTAATGGTGAGAGAGATTGATGGAGGAGAGGACATAGGGTGATGTCCTTTATCTCTGCCACATAGTGTCCAGGAAAAACCAGCCACTGCACAGAAGGAGGGAGAGACAGAGGTCCAGCTAAAGTCAGGAGGGGAGGGATAGAGGTCCAGCTAAAGTCGAGGGGGGAGGGCGAGAGACAGAGGTCCAGCCAAATTCTGGAGGGGGGAACAGAGGTCCAGCTAAAGTCAGGAGGGGGGACAGACCTCCAGCCAACTGGACACTGTTCCACTATTGCAGAGTTGTCCCACTACAGATCACGGTGTACAACCTCAGTCTCAGTCTGTGGGTGGAAGCAGTAATGGGAAAAACCACAGCAGTGTGTCTCCCTATAGTGTCTCCTCGTTCTGTCTTCCCTGATAAGCATTGTCCTAGACTGGAAGCTGTAAGATCATTCTGTAGGCTAAAATGAATATCATTGACGAAATAGTTACTTTTGATGGAATCTGACAAACCACTAAAGCCTATGTGTGTGCCTGGAGTGTTCATTATAAGAATAAACACCACTGATGCGTGATCCACTCCTGTGTTGTTATCTTCATTATAAACATCTTACATATTCGCGGTACGAGATTATTTGCTGTATGCAGGTGTGACACGACACCTGAGCTGAAATAGCACAGGATGAGTGATGAAATCTGTCTCCGCGCCACACTTTAACCTTCAGCAGAAATTCAGCGCTGTAGTTTCCATGTGAGAATGTATTAACTATAAAATAATTTATGGGGTTCAAAGGTTAATTACCTCTAAATTTATTCCACAAATAGAGTTTTCCCACAAGAAATCTGTATTTACATTTACATTTAGGGCATTTAGCAGACGCTCTTATCCAGAGCGATTTAAAGTGCTTTGCCATCTGTTCACAAATGTTTTATTTTTAAATACATATTTTTAAATAAAAATGTAATGTATCATTATTTATTTATTTATTACATTTATTTATTTAAAAATCAAAAGTTTCATTTTTATTTTGAGAAGCATATTTTAGAGCGGTTTCACAATACTGTTCTGTCATTGGTCCCGTAGACAGTGCTGCATGAGCAACGAATGCCTTATTACAGATACGGGATTTATATACATTCATATTACAGAGTTAAATCCTGAAGTAGTGTAGTAATTATGTCTTATTTCACAGCGTTCTTTCTGGTATAATATGATGAACTCCTGTTACCGATCAAACGGCAGCACGTGCGACGACAGGTGCTAGAGGCGCGCGACGCTACCGGGAGAACTCTGACCTCTCCAAAGACGCTTAGTCAGCGGCGAGGCGATGTCTGTCTGTCTGTATGTCTGTTATACAGTTCTAAATACTTTTGTTTTTCCTACGAAAGTAGATAGAAGGTTTGGATTTAGGAATTTAGCAAGATTTATGAATAAATATTTTAATGAAGATTAAGCAGGCAGGTGAGCTACGCTCTCGTTAGCTTGACAGCAGACTAATACCGCTGGGTGAAAGGTATCGCTGATTCATCCCTCTGAGCGCCAAACGACACCCGTGTCTGTTCCAAGATCTAAGCAATGCTGTGCTAGCGGGTCTTGGCTGCACTTACTGCGGTATGAGTGTTAACATGCTGTGTCTGTACTAATGTAACTTGTCCCAGTTTATTTAAAGTAACAGAAAAAAACATAGTGTACAAACAGTCAGTCATCTTAGCCTCCTGGGGAGGGGGGGGGGGGGGGGGGGGGGGGGAGCTGAACCCTAGTCATGAAGCGTGTGTGGATCCTATGGAATGTAAGAAGTGAGGTAGTCTATATAATGACTGTCTCCATAAGATAAGAGCAGTCTCCATAACAGCAGTCTGTATAACAGCAGTCTATATAATATTCTATATAGTCTATATATTCTCAGCTTCTATTATCCATATGGATATAGAATTATCTACAGAATGTTATGGATACAGTCTAACTAATCAAGGTAGATTTACCAATAGATTATGAATATTCATGAGTGCCGCCTCACATGTAGAATGTTGTTCTTCTGAGTTAAAAGGCAATGTGAATAATTGAATAGAACACATCTGAGCGGTTAATCAGAACAGAGTAGTGCAGTGGGGACAGGGTGGTGCAGTGGGAACAGGGTGTGTGGGAACAGGGTGGTGCAGTGGGGACAGGGTGTGTGGGAACAGGGTGGTGCAGTGGGGACAGAATGATGCAGTGGGAACAGGCATGTGCAGTGGGGATAGAATGATGCAGTGGGTACAGGGTGGTGCAGTGGGGACAGGGTGGTGCAGTGAGAATAGGCAGGTGCAGTGGGGACAGGGTAGTGGAGTGAGAACAAGGTAGTGCAGTGGGGACAGGCAGGTGCAGGGGGACAGGGTGGTGCAGTGGGAACAGGCAGGTGCAGTGGAGACAGGGTGGTGCAGTGGGGACAGGCAGGTGCAGGGGGACAGGGTGGTGCAGTGGAGACAGGATGGTGCAGTGGGAACAGGCAGGTGCAGTGGGGACAGGGTGGTGCAGTGGAGACAGGGTGGTGCAGTGGGGACAGTGTGGGGCAGTGGAGACAGGGTGGTGCAGTGGGGACAGGGTGGTGCAGTGGGAACAGGCAGGTGCAGTGGGGACAGGGTGGTGCAGTGGAGACAGGGTGGTGCAGTGGAGACAGGGTGGTGCAGTGGGGACAGGGTGGTGCAGTGGAGACAGGGTGGTGCAGTGGGAACAGGCAGGTGCAGTGGGGACAGGGTGGTGCAGTGGAGACAGGGTGGTGCAGTGGGGACAGGGTGGTGCAGTGGAGACAGGGTGGTGCAGTGGAGA
>NC_135212.1:7789777-7929777 GCF_052324685.1 Brachyhypopomus gauderio
AACTGTATGATACACACACGCAGACCCACTTTCAAATTACTGTCCCATAATATTTCACAGCCATTACACAGGCTTCAGCATTAGCCCTCCTCCACTGATGTGGTGTCTGCCATACCCTGACCCTGACCCTGACCCTGACCTTGACCTTGACTCCTGCTGAAAGCAAGCAGGGCTGTTTCAGGCCCCCTGGCTGATGCTCAGACCAGCGCTGGTGAGTGTGTAAAAACACTGGCTCTGATTGGCTACCATAACGCTGCCTTAGACAATCGCTTACTGACTTGTTAAGTTAAACAGGTGTTACACCGAGAACTGTGACCTATCGAGATCTGTTACTTCTCACTAGTCTGGGCAGCGGTCCGCTCGCATTACTGTTAGTATATCAATATATAGTAACGTACCGCTTTTAATGACCAGTAACGTCAACGGCGTTGTAACGACAGGAAAAGTAATTAATTATATTATCCCGTTACTAACAAAATTACGGCGTTATTCGCAACACTGCTCAGGATACATACCTCTCAGGACACACACTTCTCAGGACACACACCTCTCAGGACACACACCTCTCAGGATACATACCTCTCAGGACACACACCTCTCAGGACACACACTTCTCAGGACACACACCTCTCAGGATACATACCTCTCAGGACACACACCTCTCAGGACACACACTTCTCAGGACACACATCTCTCAGGACACACACCTCTCAGTATTCCTGAAGAGCCTATGGTAAAGGCCGGAGTCAGAGGATTGGACCCACACCCAGAATCACACACTGAAGACTCCCAAATACAACACAGACTCACAGAAAATATCCAGCCACCAGCTAGAGTCTCTCAGGACCAGTGTCCTGTGCCATGTGAGAAGTGAAAACTGTTTAAAAGGCCAGAGGTGACAGCATCGGTAATCATCCCCTAGGACGTCAGTGCAGGGTCTCTTTGAGCACACTGCAGAAAAGGTCATTGTGAATACTAAATGGCATATAAATATCAATACTAAATTCCTCCAGTTTTCTACAGATTCTCTTTTGCTTTCCAGGTACATTCCACTGTGCTTAGAAAGTGATATTGATATTGATCCTCTGTTCTCTAAGAAGATTGAGTCCTTACTTCAGACTTTCAGCTAAAATGAGTTTGCACACTTCTGGAGCGATGTGTGTAATTACATGGTGGATTGACTAAAGTGTTCACTCTCTCTCCCCCAGCATGACTGATCAATGGCAGCCTGATGCGGTTGGACGGACATGCAGACTGGAGCAGAGCTCACATGGCCTGGCACTGCAGGAACACCATACCACGTGAATGATGTTGAACTCTTCCACATGAAGCCACATGTGTTGTGTAGCAAGAGATGGAGATATGAGAGTTCTACTGCAGTCTAATCTCTTCATGCTTTATTGCTTCTTCAGCTGTTATGGTTAAATAACTCCATGCAAGTATACACATGGTGGTAATACATGTGTAAGTTCAAAATAATAAATCATTATTGAACACATTAATTCATCTAAAAATAAACTTGTCCTCTGTTCCTCCAGGATACTTCACAGACAAAACAGCAGACTGTATTGTCGGCTTTCTGATGGGGGAGTGGCCTGTGTAATCTCTGCCCGGAGAGGCAAGGCCACACTGCCTCCAGCAAAAGAATCCTGGCCTGCACAGCCAATGAGAAGAACAGTGATCCAGACAGGTAAACAAGGGGAATGGAACACAACCAATGAGAAGAGCAGTGATCCAGACAGGTAAACAAGGGGAATGGAACACAACCAATAAGAAGAGCAGTGATCCAGACAGGTAAACAAGGAGAACAGAACACAGCCAATGAGAAGAGCAGTGATCCAGACAGGTAAACAAGGGGAATGGAACACAAACAATAAGAAGAGCAGTGATCCAGACAGGTAAACAAGGGGAATGGAACACAACCAATAAGAAGAGCAGTGATCCAGACAGGTAAACAAGGAGAACAGAACACAGCCAATGAGAAGAGCAGTGATCCAGACAGGTAAACAAGGGGAATGGAACACAAACAATAAGAAGAGCAGTGATCCAGACAGGTAAACAAGGGGAATGGAACACAACCAATGAGAAGAGCAGTGATCCAGACAGGTAAACAAGGAGAACAGAACACAGCCAATGAGAAGAGCAGTGATCCAGACAGGTAAACAAGGGGAATGGAACACAAACAATAAGAAGAGCAGTGATCCAGACAGGTAAACAAGGAGAACAGAACACAGCCAATGAGAAGAGCAGTGATCCAGACAGGTAAACAAGGGGAATGGAACACAAACAATAAGAAGAGCAGTGATCCAGACAGGTAAACAAGGGGAATGGAACACAAACAATAAGAAGAGCAGTGATCCAGACAGGTAAACAAGGAGAACAGAACACAGTCAATGAGAAGAGCAGTGATCCAGACAGGTAAACAAGGGGAATGGGACACAAACAATAAGAAAAGCAGTGATCCAGACAGGTAAACAAGGAGAACAGAACACAGCCAATGAGAAGAGCAGAGATCCAGACAGGTAAACAAGGGGAATGGAACACAGGAATCTTGGACAGAAAGTTCTGATTTCAGCGGTTCTAGATTACTGGCACAGTGACAGCATGGCTATAGTACAGTATGGCTATAGTACAGTGTGAATTGTACAGTATGGCTATAGTATAGTGTGGCTATAGTACAATATGGCTATTGTACAGTATGTATTGTATGTACAGTATGTACTACAGTATTGCTTTAGTACAGTATGGCTATTGTACAGTATGTATTGTATGTACAGTATGTACTATAGTATTGCTATAGTTTCAAGTTTATTTGTCATTTGCACATCATGTTGGGACATAACATACATTGAAATGCTTGGGGTGAGGCTCAGATAGTAATAGTTCTACAGCAGGGCAGTATCACATATAGTGGCAAGACAGTACAAAACAGTACAAAAACGGTGCAAATTGCATTTAGCAGCAACGAAAAACACAAGAGAATATACTCACAACATACACACAATGTATAGCAGTGATATACCAGAATAAATAAAGTATTTAAGATTAAATTAAAATTAAAATTAAAAATTTAGATGTAAGTTGGGGGTTTTCTAGCCTCACAGTTTGTTCAGAAGTCTGACAGCATGTGGATAGAAGCTGTTCAGTAGCTGGGTTGTTCTAGTCTGGATGCTGCGAAATCTTCTGCCAGAAGGCATAATAGTGAACAGGCCGTGTGCTAGGTGACCACTGTCTAGCCTGATCTTCTGAATTTTTCTGCGGCAGCGAGACTGGTAAATGTCATGTAAGGCTGGTAGTTTGTTCCCTATGATGTGTTCTATAGTACACTATGGCTATAGTACAGTGTGGCTTTAGTACAATATGGCTATAGTATAGTGTGGCTATAGTAGCAGCTACTACCATGAACTGATACAACATACTCAGTGTATTCAAGTTGCATGAATCTTTACAGCTGTTATATGATTGTGTTTCTCAGCAGCGCTATCAGTGTTTCATCGTGATCTCCCTCTAGTGGTGAGCAGAGGTAAATGCTCAGAATAACAGATCTGGGACCTTACTGCATTACAAATATGTTTTCTGAATTTCTTAATTAAGACTATAAATCATGTATTCACCAACCAGATTTAACAGATGATATTTTATGTTGAGAATAATTTATTAGGCTATATGTTTTCTAGGCCATACACAAGAGTGCCTTAATGATTCAATTAAAAATAAATGCTAAAGCACTTAGTGTGAGGTTGCTTTAACAAAAAAAATCTCAATGATATATATGTAACACAAACACTGCAGTTTCCTGTTTATTCTGGGTTACCAAACAGGATGTACTGTGGCCATTTGTACCTTTGATACTATCTCTGTAAGAAGCAACATATCTTCTTCCAACATCGATGTTCGGAAATGTCTTGTGTCTGTTAGCCTGTCTGTAGTCTTCACAGATGAGTACAAAATACTGAGTACAAACCCAAACTGGAAGATGTATGAGCAGGAATGATGGAAATCTGACCACTCGAATAAGCTGAATGAACTCATCGCCCTCGACAACCCTGAGGAAATCAACAACAATCTGAGGTCTGACCACAGCAATGAGCTTCACACACATGACCCCTCCCTCTCTGTCTCTCTCCCTCTTCCCCTCTCCCTCCCTCTCTCTCTCTCTCACCCTTTCTCTCTGCCTTTCTCTCTCTCCCTGTCTCTCTCACTCCCTCTCTCTCCCTCCCTCTCCCCCCTCTCTCTCTCTCACCCTCTCTCTTCCTTTCTCTCTCTCCCTCTCTCACTCCCTCCCTCTTCCTCTTCTTCTCCCTCTCTCTCCCACTCTCTCTCACTCCCTCTCTTTCATACACTCATTCACACACACACACACACACACACACACACACACACACACACACACACACACACACACACACAGATGCATAAACTACCCACTCTGCTAAGGAGGAGTGATCACTATTATCAGATAAAACACTGCTCCCACATTTCCATCCAACACATTAAGATCTTGATCCAGATTAGACAGACTTGGGCGTCTTGAACCACTTGGTCCTTAGTTAACCCTTTAGATTTTCTTATTGCCTACATATATACACACTTATCCCATTATAACATGGAGTCTCCCGGCGTAGGATGACAGTAGTGTCAGAGTGGTTCCCATAAAGTGGAATTGGACTTACACAATAAATGTATTTACATTATTGGTACTCTCATCCTAACAAAATTCACTATGAGAGTAAGACCTCTGGATTATAAAGGCAGTAGGAATACGCTCAGTAAGGTGTTGATATAGCCAAGATGGCAGTACATAAACTCTTTCCATACATCATACAAAAGTAAATTCCTTCGCATGTCAAGCAGAAGTGTGTGAAACACAGCAGGAAGAGGCCATGCTGTTTCTGAGCGACCTGCTCATCTCTGGGGTTAAACTGTCTGGACAGCAACTCCTTTGAAGTCCTTAACTGGAAACAGTTGATTGACCACAGTTCAATAGAGCCGTAAGATCCCTGATCCATCCTGATCCATCCTGATCCATCCGTCACTCTGTAACTCCCTCTCTCACCCGGCACCCACAGCTTAGACCTGGATCATGGACTCACAGTCAGCAAGTCCCCATGGAAACAGCCCATTAAAATGTTTTCTGTTTGACCTGTTACACATGGTTTGACATGTGGAATCCCTCACAGCTACATGTGTTGAGGAGTGAGGAGGATGAGGAGGAGTGGGGAGGAGTGGGGAGGACCTATATGACCTACATGACCCATACAGAACCCATACATGACCCATACATGACCCATACAGAACCCATACATGACCCATACAGAACCCATACATGACCCATACATGACCCATACAGAACCCATACATGACCCATACAGAACCCATACATGACCCATACATGACCCATACAGAACCCATACATGACCCATACATGACCCATACATGACCCATACAGAACCCATACATGACCCATACATGACCCATACAGAACCCATACAGAACCTATACATGACCCATACATGACCCATACAGAACCTATACATGACCCATACAGAACCCATACATGACCTATACAGAACCCATACAGAACCCATACATGACCCATACAGAACCTATACATGACCCATACAGAACCTATACATGACCCATACAGAACCCATACATGACCCATACAGAACCTATACATGACCCATACAGAACCCATACATGACCTATACAGAAGCCATACAGAACCCATACATGACCCATACAGAACCCATACATGACCCATACAGAACCCATATGTGACCCATACATGATCCATACAGAACCCATACATGATCCATACAGAACCCATACATGACCCATACAGAACCCATACATGACCCATACAGAACCCATACAGAACCCATACATGACCTATACAGAGCCCATACATGACCCATACAGAACCCATACATGACCTATACAGAACCCATACAGAACCCATACATGACCTATACAGAACCCATACATGACCCATACAGAACCCATACATGACCCATACAGAACCCATACATGACCCATATAGCTGAAGAACAAATCAAGATTAAGCTCAAAGAGAAATGAGAAGCAGGGGCCCCTATGTCTCTCTCACTCCCCATTCTCTCTCTCTTCCCCCTCTCTATCCATCTCTTTCTCCCACTCTCTCTCCCTCCTCTTCTCTCCCTTTCTCTCACTCACCTTCTCTCTCTCTCTCTCTCTCTCTCTCTCTCTCTCTCTCCCCCTCTCTCTCTTTCTCTTCTGTCTTTATGGTCTGCTCCTCCTCTCTGCAGCGGTGCTGGGCAGCCCTGATTGGAGGCAGATGTGGGGAAGGTGTGGTAATGAGGAGTGAAGTGGAGTGGGGACGTAATGAGCTGTGATCAGAACATCCCGCTTGGTCTCACACACGTCTGGTTCTGGCGCGCCAACGTCAGGCCTCTTGCTGAAGCAGGACTTAGCAGAACAGTTTCATCCATCAGCACGTGTACAACAAACTTCAACCTTTCTTGGGTGAGTGTGAAAGCCAGAGCTGAATACTTAGAGGGACACACACACACACACACACACACACACACACACACACAAGATCCACACCCATTCAGCCCACATCACACCTGTTTGCCCAGAAACAGCAGTCAAAACATACTGATAATGGAGAGAGGAACAGACTGACTGAATGAATGAATGAACGAATGAGTGAGTGAGTGAGATTCATCACTTACCAGCAGTGTTGCGAATAACGCCGTTAAAAATAACAGCGTTAGGTAACGGCATCATTTTGTCAGTAACGGGATAATATAATTAGTTACTTTTCCTGTCGTTACAACGCCGTTGACGTTACTGGTCATTAAAAGCGGTACGTTACTATATATTGATATACTAACAGTAATCCGAGCGGACCACTGCCCAGGCTAGTGAGGAGTAACAGATCCCGATAGGTCACAGTTCTCGGTGTAACACCTGTTTAACTTAACAAGTCAGTAAGCGATTGGCTAAGGCAGCGTTATGGTAGCCAATCAGAGCCAGTGTTTTTACACGCGCCGAAGCACGCGAGTGACACAACACAAACGGAGAAGAGGCCGAAATGGCGTCAGGTGCAAGCCGAAGAAAATGTAGCATTTTCAAGGCGATATAAACATTATTTAAGAAAATACTTGAAGTTTCTGAATGTCTACCAGACTGGGTATTTGATTTATTTAATTAAGAATAGAGGTTTTATTGTTAAGTTTACTTCTGTTGTGAACAAACCAGGGGTGGGTTTCCCGAAACGTACTTAGCGCTATGAACGTTTCGGGAAACCCACCCCAGTTGTCTCAGGTTGAGAGAATTTAATTTAATTTCATAGATGTAAATGCCCTTTATATAGTGTAACTTTACTTTTGCTTTTTTTTTCCAAAGATTTGGGATTTTAAAGGATTTTATCCTGCACTGGTCTGTGGATGTGCAATAAATATCAAAAGTTAAACAACTTTCTGATCTACTAATTTCAACTGACGGTGAAAACTGCTTTAAAAAAAAAACTTAATTAATTGGCATATAACCTTTTTTTAACTATAACGCAAATAGTTACTTTCCCTGGTAATGAGTTACTTTTATTATAGAGTAATTCAGTTACTAACTCAGTTACTTGTTTGAACAAGTAGTGAGTAACTATAACTAATTACTTTCTTAAAGTAACGTTCCCAACACTGCTTACCAGATTCATCTACCCTCTCACCCTACAGTTGAATAGATGGTGTCTGTAGTTCTTTCATCAAGACATAGATCATAAACACCCAGTCCCCCACTATAGAAATCCCATCCGGATGATCATTAAATCACACCCACATAAAGACACTAGTCATGTGAACAGTCACTCACTCCCCAGTACTGGGCTTCCGTGTACACGGGGCAACACGGTGGCTTGGTGGTTAGCACGTTTGCCTCTCAGCACTGGGGTCCTAGGTTCAAGTCCCTATCTGAGTGGAGTTTCCATGTTCTCCCTGTGTTTGCGTGGGTTTCCTCCGGGATCTCCGGTTTCCTCCCACAGTCCAAAAACATGGAGGTTAGGTAAATTGGCAGTCAACAAAAAAAAAATTCTCCCTGAGTGTGTGTCTGTGTCTCTATGTTCAATAAAAAGTAGTGTCTGTGTCTGTGTGCGTGCGTGCGTGTGCTTGTATGCCCAGTGGTGGATGGTGCTTTGCCACTAGGGTCTGTCCTCTCTCCCCTTCCTGCTTCCGGTAGAGAGTACGCTGTGCGCAATTGGCTGCCGCTTCTCGCGGGTGTGTGTGTGATTGATTGTCTGTGACTTGTACCTGTGTTAAATTGTAAAGCGCCTTGGGAATCTGGAAAGGCGCTATATAAATCGAACATTCATTCATTCATACACACATGGACAGATGGACAGCAGAGTGAGTTATCAATTAAGTCTGAATCCTTCTGTAACGAAAGGCAGGCACTCTGTCCGTTGTAATGTTATATTATGAAAAATAATATCACATCAAATGATTATAATACATGCACAAGAAACACCGCACTGTACAGAAACCTTCACCGCAATGTACAGTTTATAGGTAAATGTAGTTAGTGTGAAAGTTCAAGAACTTTAAAGGTGACTCTAGTTTATATTCTAATGTAGTGTATGGGTTAATGTATTATTAACTCTATAAGTTAAAATAGTTTAGAAGTGAATGTATGAGTGCGTAGGTTAATAGTTAAGAGGTTAATGTAGTTTATAGATGAATGTAGTTAGAGTATAGATAAAAACTTAAGTTTAATATGTTATGTTGTTTAATGTAAATTGTATTAAAGTAGTATATGGTGAATATAGTTTATATGTTACTTTAGTGTATGGTTTTACGTAGTTTAGATGTTAATGCAGTATATGGTGTTAAGTAGTTTAGATGTTAATGTAGCGTATGGTGTTATGTAGTTTAGATGTTAATATAGTGTATGGTGTTATGTAGTTTAGAGGTTAATGTAGTGAATGGTGTTATGTAGTTTAGATGTTAGTGTAGTGTATGGTGTACGGTGTAGTTTAGATGTTAATGTAGTTATGGTGTTATGTAGTTTAGATGTTAATGTAGGGTATGGTGTTATGTAGTTTAGATGTTAATGTAGTGAATGGTGTTATGTAGTTTAGATGTTAGTGTAGTGTATGGTGTACGGTGTAGTTTAGATGTTAATGTAGTTATGGTGTTATGTAGTTTAGATGTTAATGTATGTATCGTGTTATAAAGTTTAGATGTTAATGTAGTGTATGGTGTATGATGTAGTTTAGATGTTAATGTAGTGTATGGTGCTATGTAGTTTAGATGTTAATGTAATGTATGGTGTTATGTAGTTTAGATGTTAATGTAGTTATGGTGTTATGTAGTTTATATGTTAATGTAGGGTATGGTGTTATGTAGGGGTGGGAATCGTTTACTATCTCACGATTCGATTCGATTCCGATTTTGGGGGCCACAATTCAATTCAAAAATCGATTTTCGATTCAAAAAACGATTTGATTTATAAAAATGTCTGCTTCAGTCTATAAAATCTGCATGATCTTCTACAGTCTGCTTTGCAAGACAGAACGACAAATACAGAAATTAAGTGCTTTGGTAAAATAAAATGGTTTTTGTTGTTACCAAAATTCTTGAGCTTCATTTTGCGAGCTGTCAGGGCTGGCTCGAATGCAGTTCCCCCAGCCGTCGCTAGGGGCACCAGAGTCAGTCCCAGACTAAACCGACGTAACCATACGTTCTCAGTAGGGCTGGGTATCGATTCAAATTCCAAGAATCGATCCGATTCCGATTCTGAAGATTAAGAATCGATTTATTTCGATTTAATCCGATTTAATCCGATTTAATCGATTCGATCCGATTCGATCCAATTCGGGGTTTAGTGTTATTAAAAATGTATTTATTTGAGCTGTTTCCTGACTATGTACAGAAGCAACATGTTAAAACTAGTATTATATCAATATTAATCAGCAAATAGTTACTGGTAGTTGGTAGTTACTGATGGCTGGAAGACTGGTGAAAAGGGTAATCATAAATCTACCTTCAAGAAAGGTAATCCAGGACAATAAACAGAGGACATCTTTGAGGTGTCTATATCTGCAACAGTGGACTCCTACTGGGACACTAACCAGTGCATTATTATTATGATTGAAATAATTAAGAAGTCACCCAAAAGCTGTTGCTACCAAATGCATTTTTATTTTAAAAGTGCTCATGTATGGTGTTATGTAGTTTAGATGTTAATGTAGTTATGGTGTTATGTAGTTTATATGTTAATGTAGGGTATGGTGTTATGTAGGGGTGGGAATCGTTTACTATCTCACGATTCGATTCGATTCCGATTTTGGGGGCCACAATTCAATTCAAAAATCGATTTTCGATTCAAAAAACGATTTGATTTATAAAAATGTCTGCTTCAGTCTATAAAATCTGCATGATCTTCTACAGTCTGCTTTGCAAGACAGAACGACAAATACAGAAATTAAGTGCTTTGGTAAAATAAAATGGTTTTTGTTGTTACCAAAATTCTTGAGCTTCATTCTTGAGGTGTCTATATCTGCAACAGTGGACTCCTACTGGGACACTAACCAGTGCATTATTATTATGATTGAAATAATTAAGAAGTCACCCAAAAGCTGTTGCTACCAAATGCATTTTTATTTTAAAAGTGCTCATGTATGGTGTTATGTAGTTTAGATGTTAATGTAGTTATGGTGTTATGTAGTTTATATGTTAATGTAGGGTATGGTGTTATGTAGGGGTGGGAATCGTTTACTATCTCACGATTCGATTCGATTCCGATTTTGGGGGCCACAATTCAATTCAAAAATCGATTTTCGATTCAAAAAACGATTTGATTTATAAAAATGTCTGCTTCAGTCTATAAAATCTGCATGATCTTCTACAGTCTGCTTTGCAAGACAGAACGACAAATACAGAAATTAAGTGCTTTGGTAAAATAAAATGGTTTTTGTTGTTACCAAATAATAATTAAGAAGTCATCCAAAAGCTGTTGCTACCAAATGCATTTTTATTTTAAAAGTGCTCACACTTAATAAACTGAAAGTATAAAATGTAAACGTGTATTTTTCTTTAAAGTAAGAATATAATAACAGAACTGTCACGTTACGGTCCCCGACCCCTCCCTGTTGGGCGTGTGTTAACGTTGTCTGCGTCTACTCGTCTGCGTATCTCCGCGGGTGCGGGTGCGTCTTGTGATAATCCTCACCTGTGGCTCGTCTCATCATCACGTGGGGTTTGTGTGGTTTGTCCATTTAATGTGCGTTCGCGCAGCGTCCTGTGCTCGTCGTTGTTTGAGTCACACATATTCTATGTAAACGTGTTTTATGTGCGCTGTCTGCGCTTCGGTAAATGTAATAAACGTAACGATTTGGAAAGCGCAAAGGATTCTGTCTCGTCCATCGCCTTGCGCCCAACGTTACAAGAACATTTTAAACTTTTTTAAACTTTAAAAACACTGGGTAAACTGTCAGTGACATGGACTAAATGTAAAAAGTCACTGACACTGGATAAACTGTCCTTCTGTTTTTAGATTGCCGATTTGACTATCGTCGTTACCGGCACTGTCCGTCGCCATGTTGGTTTACAGTTAGTTAGACCGAGCACGCCTGCGTGAATTCAGTGACGAGGTGGGGGTAAAAGTTCACTAAAAAATCGATCTTTGGACGTACGAATCGATAATCAGATCATCATATGCGAATCGATTCTGAATCGGAAAATCGATTTTTTCAACACAGGCCTAGTTCTCAGCCAGTCTCTGCTTTCTCTGTGATTGCTTATCGTTTAATGGTGTCTTGCCACCTCTCTCTGTTATCACTATGGTTGAGTGTTATTTTTCATGCGTTGTATTTTCCGCATTGGTTTTTTGTTTCTATTTACTCCGTGCCCTCACGGTTTTGCTTTCTATTCTCTTGCGCGTTGAGTCTTCCGTGTTGTTTTGTTTGTTCGTTCTGGGTCGCTGTGCGCGTTTCCCTCTTGCTAATATATTTGACGAGTGTCAAACGTCTTGCTCTTGCGAGCCGGCACTTGGGTCCATCCTTCTCTATATTATTTCTCACCCTTAATGCTCCCGTGCTCACCGCGTTACACAAGCCTTGCACACGAGCTACATTGTGTCCAGTTCGGTCTTCCCCGGCATTCTGTAAAAACCAAAATGAACCCATATTTTTGCCTTAAATGAAGACCGGACAGGTTGAATATCTCTTTCCTCCATGTGTTTTGAACCTTTTCCGCGCATGAGTGTGTTCCAGAACATGTGGCGTAAAGTCTCGCGTAATTTTGTAATTAAGTAACGCGAGACTTCACCACGACTTAGAATCGATTTTGGGACATTTAAAATCAATTCTGAATCGTAGTAAATGAGAATCGATTTTTTATATATGAATCGATTTTTTGGCACACCTCTAGTGTTAGTTTAGATGTTAATGTAGTTATGGTGTTATGTAGTTTAGATGTTAATGTAGGGTATGGTGTTATGTAGTTTAGATGTTAATGTAGTTATGGTGTTATGTAGTTTAGATGTTAATGTAGTTATGGTGTTATGTAGTTTATGGGTGAATGTGGAGTGTAAGTTAAAGTAGATCATATAGTTTATGTAATTTTAAGGCAGTTCGTAAGTTGATCGCTCAGTGTGACTCCTGAATTTGACCTTTGGAGAATCCTGCTGATCTTACACAGGAATTATATGCTACTTATAGGTAAAGAATCGACTTATAAATAAAAAAATAAATTAAAAATCTCTTTTCACCAGGCACATACACTCTCACACACCTTTCTCTCTTACACACACCCACACACATTGTGAAAACGAAACAATAGTGTATAATTACACTCAAATGTGTTTCTTACACTACAGACCAGTGGTCAAGGACCCATGGTGTCCTTTGGCCTAACGCCTACAGAAACAGCGCCGCCCCGGTAGGGTCATCATGGTATTGTCACACCTCCAAACCCAAACCTGTCCTCGCCAGCACACTCTCTGCTTCACCACCACCGTCCTACAGAAGAAGGCAGAGTTGCAGCCCACTCAGCAACCCCCCCCCCCCCCCCCCCCCCCCCCCCAAGGGGCCATCTGGGGGAGATTAGAACAGAACTGTAACTGTAGCAGGTTGGAAGCATGTGACTATCCCAGTCTACTGAGAACCCTGCCTCACATCAAAGGAATGTCTGATTCCCTCCCTCTCCCTCTCTCTCTCTCCCTCTCTCTCTCCTTCCCCCGGCTCATTATATTACCCTACTGTAACGCATTATATCATCATGGATGTGAAGAGGACTATTGTGTGTGACTATTGTATTTATATAATATGCGTTCTTATGTTTTTTTTTACTAGACATATTCCTGCATGTCACTTGTAAGATCACAGAGGTTTCAGTGTCGGAGGCTGTAGTGTTAGTGATTGGGAGAAACAGCTGCAGCTGACAGACTCACTAAAGGGTGTGTGCATGTGTACATTCATGTGTGCATGCATATGTGTGTGTAAAGGGGAGAGAGTGTGTGTGTCGTGCATGGCGTGCATTGTGTGTGTGTACGTTGCAGCTGTCTATGTAACGGCAAGAACTCCCACACATACTAGCTTTGACAGACAAGTGCCAAAAAAGTGCTGTGAATTCAGTTCTTCACCAAATCGAATCATCAAATGTTCCATATTTAAACGATTTAGATAAAAAAAACTTGATGTTTAAGTTTTGATTTGGACTTTCTTCTTGTACTGTGAAACATCAGTCACCCAGCAGACAGTGAACCTACTCAGCCTCAGAATCCCCAATTTCCCCTGTCACATGGGTAGTGATGGGGATTGTGGGTAATTACGGGAATTGGATATACCTTCTAGTGGCTGTCTCCTTTCTGGGTGGCTTTGTAATATTAGTCCTGAGCCCGGCTGCGGAAGGAGGAAGTGCCTGTGTTTGAAATAGCCACATACTGATGGGGCAGTCATGGTCCGGTGGTAGGGAACTGGTCTTGTGACCGGAGGGTTGTGGGTTCGATTCCCAGACCTGAGGCCATGACTGAGGTGCCCTTGAGCACCTAACCCCAACTGCTCCCCGGGCGCCGGGCTAGGGCTGCCCACCACTCTGGGCACGTGTGATCCACAGCCCTGTTCTAACTGCACAGATGGGTTAAAACCAGAGGACAAATTTTGATTGCGGTGTAAAAATCACATTTGACAAAATATGGCACACACATGGTACCCCAAATTAGTATGCAGTATGTGACCAAAATGAAATTTTCAAGTGTGCAAAAGACACCCAATATTGCAGTATGTGAGCAGAGCTGTCTTCATGGTGTGCTACATCCCATCATGCAACTTGAAACAAAAATATTTCCCAAGTGTGACATTAAGGCGTAGTACATTTGTGCTTGTCTAATACTGGATACTGTACTGCATACTATTACAGGGACCAGTATCCAATATACAGTGTATTCTGAGTGCAGTATGCAGTATACAGTATGAGCTAATGTATTGGTTACAAGGACAGCCTCCCATGGATACCAGCTAGAGATCAAAGAAGAAGAAGAGGGGAGTGTGAGGTCCAGATGGGGGTGTGGCAACTTAATGGGGGGCGTGGCTTTACTTCAGGAGGGAATACTCCTCCTCAGACACTAGTGTCCCCTTCACCACAGTTCACAAGCATCCCTTCCTGTCAGTTACACCCTGGATGTTTGGCATTTAACTCTTCCAACACAAAATTAGCACACATTATGCTCACTTGAGAGAATCAAGTCTGAGAATGTGTTCGAGTGTGTTTGAATGTGTTTCTTTGTCACTTTTTAGTTAACTTGTTTTTTTAATTCATTTATTTTTTTTCTAAATGTTTTACCATGTATATACATTTGTAGATACAATCCAGGACTCTGAATTGACCAAATCAAAACACAGGTGGCAAAGAGAAGGTGTACAGACAGGCTGCTCTATTTCACCTGGTCCTGCTGGAGTCTTTTCTGTCCCTCTACCCACAACTCCTCCCTCTCCCTTCTTGTCCCTTTCTTCTTCCTTCTCTCTGTCTCTCTCTCTCTCTCTCTCTCTCTCTCTCTCTCTCTCTCTCTCTCTCTCTCTCTGCCTCTTGCTCTTTCTCACCATGTGTGTGTTGTGTGTAGATTTAACTCCCTCCACAGAAAGACCAGTGTGCACATAGCTGCCCCTTTCTGTTTCTTGGCTAATCTCTCACTCTCTCTCTCTCTCGCTCTCTCTCTCACTCTCTCCCGCTCTCCTGCCCTCTTTCTCTTCCACCTTTTTTTGTCTTTGGAGTGGATATAGCACACTCTCCCCTGTAGGAGCGATTCTGTGAAGACGCACAAAGACAGAGACCTCAAACTGGCACTGGGACAACGCGGGGAACTTCTGACGCCGTGTCACAGATGCAGACAAACTCTTAGAGGAAACCAAAGCCCACACACACCTACAGACACCAGACAACGAAAAGCAGCCAGAGCCAGAACAGAAGGATCAAATTGCACAGTGTGGACCGTCTGTGCTAGGGAGGTCAGATAGAAGAGGAGAGGGGAGTTCAGGAGGGGTCCGATGGCAGACGGCAGGGTCGTGGGGCTCCTAGGGTGGGCCGTCCTCGTGTGTCTGCTGCTGACGGAGACAAGCTCGAGGAGGGTGCACCAGCAGCTCAGAGACGCTCCCAGCCACAAGGTGAGGACACATCCTCTCATCAGACACACTCTTCATACCATCTCGTGCGCTCATGGTGATGTAAGAACGAGGGTTGACATTGCAAAATGCTTCAGGACCTACAGCATAAAGAAGATAATCCACAGGAAACTGTCTGAAGAGCTCAAACGACCAGCTGTGTGTTTGATGTGCCGTTAGAGAGTCACAGGAACTAGTATTCAGGACTGTTGTGTACTCTGAGCTTAAAAAGACTTTAGTCTAGTGTGGTCCTTTGTCAGATTTGAGTATTTTTTGGTTTAGTTGACTGGCTTGAGTTGATTTGCAGCTGTAGTTGAGCACTCTGTTAGTAGAAAAGTGTTTGAGATGTGTGTGTGTAAACCTTCGATAGGTCACCTAAGCCATGCCAGCACACCAGTATGTGTGGTGTGTGATGCTGGTTTGGTCAGACAGTTCCACCGCTGCTCTGAGCACGTGCGGACACGCCCACTCCTTCATTCATTCTTTTGCGTCCTTTTGATCCATTTTGTTCTTCTCTTTCACTCTTGGATTCCTTCACTCCGTGGTTGAGTTTCTCTCTCCTCTCCTTTGGAACAGTAGACATCAGCTCGAAGGTCTTTCTGTCTCTGTTTTGTTGTCTCTCTCTGCAACACCCCTCATGTGAACTGTCAAGATAGTGGCAGACTAAACAACACAGGACATAACACATCCACCATCATTAAAGTGGAACTGATAGCAGCTGACCTCATTTCACTGTGTCTGTTAAAAGCAAGAGAACAGCAGTAAGGTTTTCTTACAGTTTGACTGTAGTTGTGTTCCAGGAGTGCATTTAGAAACCACTGCCAACACGACCAGACGGAGCTAAACTGGTCTTGATAGCCTTTGTGCATGGTGAGATCTCAGACATTAGAATGACCTCACTTCTGGATGTTTTGACCTCTGTCTGGACATTTTGACCTCAGTCTGGACGTTTTGACCTCAGTCTGCCGCAGAACCGAGTGACGCTACAGAAACCCAAGGAGCTGAACTAGCAGGAACAGGAATCTCCACATCACTTCCTGTTAAAAGTCCACGGCTGTGTTCGAAATAGCCTACTACATACTACTGGCGTACTGATCGAGCCCCAAATCAGTATGCCATATGCAGTATGTGACCAAAATGAAAATTTCCAGTATGCGAAACATACCCGGATGACCTACTACTTCCGCAAAATATTCCAGTATGCGAACAGAGCTATCTTCGTGGTGTACTGCATCCCATCATGCAACGCTACGTTCACGTTACCCCGTAGTATGCTTTGCTTTTGTCGCATACTGGAAACTGTACTGCATTTACTACGAGGACCAGTATGCAGTATCCAGAATATACTGAGTCCAGTATGCAGTATCCAGTATGTAGTAGTCTATTTCGAACAGAGCCCTAATCTCACATTCACAGTGCAACTATATAAAACTGAAAATTGGTCTCCAAACCATATAACCTCAGTCATGTGTGCATAATAGAAGACCTTTCATCCACACTGCTCTCTAAAATACACTGTAAAGTTTCAGCTGTAAAGTAAAAGTGTTACATGACTTAAATGGAGTCAGCAGTGTACCATACATTTGTGTTCCAGATAGCTGATATTATCTGTCTTAAAACATTTAGAAAAGATCTAAATATGTTGTACTGATAAAAACAATAGAATGAGAAGGACGCCATTGGTGGCAGTCTGAGCGTGTGCCCCCCCCCCCCCCCCCCCCCCCCCCCCCCCCCATGGCAACCAGCCCCAGCTGGTCAGGACATGTTCAGGGGTGTCAGATCTCTACACCATCCGCAGCTGCACTCTTACCTCTGAGATGCAGCTGCACTCTGACAGGACCTGAGGAAGCAGGCAGGTGTGTTTAAGACTGCAACTTCCTGTGCACATGCTGAGTGTGTCTGTCAGTGAGGGTTTTATCACAGCGATCTTCTCTAGCTGGTTCCCACCCTCCATTCCTCCATCCCTCCTCTCCACACACTGGAGCAGAGAGAGTTTTCAGTACACAGGAAGAAAGCATTTTCAGTACTGTAATCTCAACATCTTCGAAGAACACAAAATCTTTCCATTAACTCATTCACAGCACACGTGCGTCCTGGCTGTGTTAATTCACTCACAGCACACGTGCGTCCTGGCTGTGTTAACTCATTC
Source organism: Brachyhypopomus gauderio (assembly GCF_052324685.1). Lineage (NCBI taxonomy): Eukaryota > Metazoa > Chordata > Actinopteri > Gymnotiformes > Hypopomidae > Brachyhypopomus > Brachyhypopomus gauderio. The sequence continues at coordinate 7,807,561 of NC_135212.1, forward strand.
ACAGCACACGTGTGATGGGAATGTGTTAACACAGCTAGGGTGTGGCCATGTTCTCAATGGAGACCATAATCCAAGTCTGCTGAGAACAGCATGTCTCAAAATGTTACTGTACTTTCACTGACTCAGCCTTACATGCAGCCCCAATGAAGACAGACTGAGGGTTTGGGAGGCGCCCGTGTCCTCTAGGTGTAGGGGTAGGTCTGGGTTTAAGTCTAGGTGTAGGGATAGGTCTGGGTTTAAGTCTACACTGTAAAAAATTGCTGTTAATTTACAGCAGAATTCCAACAGTATTAACCTGTTATTTTTGAAAACAGCACTCTACTGTTAATACAAACAGAAAATTGGTAATTTACTGTTCTTTAACAGGACTATAAATTCACAGGGAAAATCTGACAGTAAACTACTGTATACTTCATATACAGGAAGTTGCTGTGAACTGATAAGCAGTTCTAGAGTAATAAAGCAATGGCTGCTGGGAGATTAGAAAATCCTGAGTTTTTTCCCTATTTTTTTCTACTTGCTTGAGTGTTTTAGCAGTTGTAACACTGCATTGTGGTGCAAGTTACATCGTGGACCTAAAAACCTAATCTAAGTTTTTAGCTAACCGTACGAAGCTAACAAAAAATATTAGAAAAATACTTAGGCTAGAATTTTATATAAGGGCAGTCATGGCCTGGTGGTTAGGGAACTGGTCTTGTGACCGGAGGGTCGTGGGTTCGATTCCCAGACCTTAGGCCATGACTGAGGTGCCCCTGAGCAAGGCCCTTAACCCGCAATTGCTCACTTGTATAAAAATGAGATTAAAATGTAAGTTGCTCTGGATAAGGGCGTCTGCCAAATGCCATAAATATAAACCCAGCCATTGATGGTTAAGGGTCTTGCTCAGGGGCCCAGCAGTGGCAGCTAGGAGGAGGGGGGATTCAAACTCAGGACCTTTGGATTGCAACACCAACGTCTTAACCACTGAGCTACCGCTGCCCTTTGAGCTGTTGTTTTTGTATACAGAGTTCTGTTAGCTGTAACAGAAATTAACAGTAAATTGCTGTAGGTTTAAAAAAAACAGTAATATTGTGTAGATTGTGTTTACAGTATTATGCTGTAATTGTAATTACAGTATCCGTACTGTAAAAATAGGGTATAATACTGGTGAAACTGCTGCCAGTAAATTACTGTAATTTTACATGGAAATTTTTTACAGTGTAGGTGTAGGGGTAGGTCTGGGTTTAACTCTAGGTGTAGGGGTAGGTCTGGGTTTAAATCTAGGTGTAGGGGTAGGTCTGGGTTTAAGTCTAGGTGTAGGGGTAGGTCTGGGTTTAAGTCTAGGTGTATGGGTAGGTCTGGGTTTAAGTCTAGGTGTAGGGGTAGGTCTGGGTTTAAGTCTAGGTGTAGGGGTAGGTCTGGGTTTAAGTCTAGGTGTAGGGGGAGGTCTGGGTTTAAGTCTAGGTGTAGGTGTAGGCCTACACTCAGAAAAGCGGATACATGCTTTCCATTTCATCTAGATGCAACTATCTCTACCAGACACAGACACACAGCTAATTTTTCATCAAAGGTTTTAAGATTGTAAAGGAAATACTTGGTCACGCAACAGCTGTCCATCAAGCAGACCCAGAACAGAATATGAATGCAGTCAGGACAGATGCTGTCCAGACATCGTCCAGACATCGAAACATCAATCACTACATGCACGGCAGAACTGTAAAAGCACCGCTAGAATGTCAGCAGTGTGAGTGTAAAATTCAAAAGACTAAACCGTGCAGTTCAAAGAAACAAAAATTATCATTCTTAATTAAAAAATGGTTGCAGATGTAGATTCTTTTGCAATTCAAGTTGTAATAAGTAACAAGTATTAGGATATTTATGTATTTGAAGGTGCATAGCATGTTGTAAATGACATATGAGTGAGTTTGCGCAGGCACAGTATGACAGTGATCATGAGGCACTATTGCCTGATCTAAATGACACAGGCATATTAATGACTTTGACTCTAGCAGATGTGCCTTGTCTGATGAACTCAGAATGTGCACTTGAGAAAGTTTGAGAAGAGTTTGAATATGTGTTATAAATTGATATCACTCTTCCTAAATTATCCCAGCTGTCTGTTTAAAAAGCAATTTATAACATTAAGGATTCTGATAAAAATGTGTTGAGTTCAGTACTTTTGTGTGAAGGAAATTCATCTCAGTATTCTGGCTTCTGTTGGGCCAGTGCCTGTGGCCTGAGCTGTTGGTACAGCTACAGAGAACACCTCCCAGCCCTGTAGTCACTCCTCCCAGCCCTGTAGTCACTCCTCCCAGCCCTGTAGTCACTCCTCCCAGACCTGTAGTCACACCTCCCAGACCTGTAGTCACACCTCCCAGACCTGTAGTCACACCTCCCAGCCCTGTAGTCACTCCTCCCAGCCCTGTAGTCACTCCTCCCAGCCCTGTAGTCACTCCTCCCAGCCCTGTAGTCACACCTCCCAGACCTGTAGTCACACCTCCCAGCCCTGTAGTCACTCCTCCCAGCCCTGTAGTCACTCCTCCCAGACCTGTAGTCACACCTCCCAGACCTGTAGTCACACCTCCCAGCCCTGTAGTCACGAGGCACCTCTGACGTCTAAAGTGCCCTGGGACAGGCGTGGAATTTAAGAACTGTTTAACCACCAATATCAACAAAAGGAATGGCTCCAACAAAGGACAGTATTTCTTTAAATGTTTGGATTAGGGAAATGCGGTGAATAATGACAGCGATAGCTCTGAGATTCATCTCTCTGGCCTGATTGGACAGCAGCCGGCGGGGTGTTGACATCAGCGCAGAAGAACCCAATAACCCCCCTGACTACAGCACAGCCTCCCAGACTAAATGAAAATCAAATGTGCTCTTTCAAGAGCTGCCACCACCTCCCTGACCCAGAGACAAACAGGAACAAATAAAAAAGGCCTGAAAAAGGCAAACATGCACACAAATACTCACACACAGACACACAAATACAAACACACACACAAACACACACACGCACACAAACCTTGGCACCAATCTCCCTAGACTCTGGCTTGGACGAGGACACCAACACTTTGTCCTGATGCCAAGTCTCTTGAGAGGAAATTGTAGTTGGAACACCCGCTGTGGCGAAGCATCTACGTACAGCGCATAGTGAAGAGAGCCATGTGATCGGATCACTCTGGGTTAGAGCTGCAGGGTTAGAGCTGCTCTGATGGGACGCTGCTGCTTTAGCTCAGGAGAACTCAGGAGAGACCACCACACAAACATGGGGGGTTATATTCACCAAAATTACAGCCATCATTCAGCTTTTTCAGTATGGGAGTGATAAAACTGTGGAATGCAATTCCAATTTATTTACTTTCACTACTGCAATACATCAACCACAGGAAAAAAGTTCAGAAACTACAAACCCACAATATTGGAAAATTCTCTAGTTCAATTAAATGTGAGTATCTGGTACTTACACAATTGCATACACACACACACACACACACACACACACACACACACACACACACACAGAGTTTTGCTTGTAGGGAGTACCACTGCTCTTACCAAAGCCAGTGTTAAAGTGCACACTTTAAACATCTAAACTTCCCGCACAGACCTAAACGTTCCACACAGACAGTCACACATGCAGTCAGACAGACATGTATCGACAGTCACACATGCAGTCAGACAGACATGTATCGACAGTCACACATGCAGTCAGACAGACATGTATCAACAGTCACACATGCAGTCAGACAGACATGTATGGACAGTCACACATGCAGTCAGACACACACTGACACGGGCAGACACTTATCTACACATACTCAGAGGAAAATACAAACATACGCTATTTACCCCCCTATCTACATAAGCTAATTACAAGCTATCTACAACTAGGCAGACATGTATCTGCACTGACCAACGTGGCCTGCAAAGACTGAAGCGGACGTGTTCGTACATTCAGAATTCAGTAATTTGCCAAAATCACACAAATATCTCTGGAGCTTAAGAGTTTTGAACACAGTGACCTTACTGTGATCTAAACAAATACATGACTAACAGTTTGTTGATAAGTTGTGAACTTACGCAAAAGCCGGGATCTTGAACTAAAGGTCCTCCACAGTTAGATGCTGCCCCCTATTGGTCATAGTAAGTGTGTGTTAAATGAAAAAGATAAAGCCATCTGTGCCGTGACACTGACGAGACATGCGTTCTCTGCCAATACATTGCCAGGACTATGAATACCCCAACCAATCACATTCCACCCTGCACCAGAAGAACGACCGGTGCCCGCCCCCGCCACAGATGCTGCCAGAGAGAGCGTGTGAGGTGCCGAGTTGCCGTGCCGACTCTGAGTGTGAAAGACACAAACGCTGCTGTTACAACGGCTGCATCTACGCCTGCCTGGAGTCAGTCCAGCCTCCGCCTGGTATGAGAACACACACTAAGCACAAACCTATGACTGACAGGTGTGAAGCTTCTGTCTCGTTCACTAAAGCCTCTGTACAAGAGCACATGGAGTCCAGGAGATACTCTATTCCAGAGAGACACAGAGACATGCAGACGCACAGAGACATACAGAGATGTACAGAGACGCACAGAGACATACAGAAATGTATGTGTAGTGTCTTCTTAATGGAAGTCTTCGTAATCCTCTGATGGCCCCATCAGACCTACCAGACCCGTCAGACACGTCCCTGCCAGACACTAGTGGGCTCACAGGAAGGGAAAGATGTGGTTTTTTATTTGTTCACATATAAAGTGACAGGAGCAGGACTTGCTGGGTGAAGAGGCAGGTGTGTGTCTACACGTGAAGACTGTGAGACACTCAGTGACATGGACAGGGTGTGGGATTTCATTCCACCAACTGGGTCCCAGTACAGAAGAGGCTTCATTGTCTCCTCCGCACTGGTGTTGGAGGAGCTGTAACATACATGCATTTAAATGAGCCTGCAGATGATCTTTAGTACTCTAGTACAATTACTAATACTATTTAGTACTCTAGTACAGTTATTACTTTAGTACTCTAATACTCTTTAGTACTTTAGTACAATTTATTATTCTAGTACGCTAATACTCTTTAGTGCTCTTCAGTAGTACTCTATTACTCATTAGTAGTACTCTTTATTACTCTAGTACTCAGTAGTAGTCCTCTTTAGCAGTACTCCTTTATTTTAGTATTCTTTAGTAGTACTGTATTACTCTATTACTTTATTACTCTTCAGTAATACTCTATTACTCATTACTAGTACTCTTTATTACTCTAATACTCAGTACTAGTCCTCTTTAGTAGTACTCTTCTTCTGAGCACTCCCCAGACTGCGACACTAACGGTGATGCTCATTTCTCTGTGGTTCGCCACGGTGCTGCCCAGTGCTGGACTGGCTGGTGCCGCCCAAGCCGCGCTGGCTGGGGGGGAACGGCTGGCTGCTGGACGGGCCGCAGGAGGTCCTGCAGGGTGAGTGCCAACCACGTCACCCCCACCGTCACACCCACAGCGGAGCCCGCGGTTCCTGTGTTGCCCGTGGGGGGCGCTGTCTGACCGTGGTGTGTTTGTGCGCGTGTTGTAGCGGAGGCCTGCAGCACCACGGAGGACGGGGACGAGCCGTTGCACTGCCCCACGGGGTATGAATGCCACATCATCAACCCCGGGAACCCTGCGGCTGGGGTCCCCAACAGAGGCCAGTGCATCAAACAGTGGCGGAACTCAGGTGAACGTGCATATCTGTGCTTCAATCACACCTACATCATCTCCACACCCCTACATCATCTCCACACCCCTACATCATCATCTCCACACCCCTACACCATCATCTCCACACCCCTACATCATCATCTCCACACCCCTACACCATCATTTCCACACCCCTACATCATCATCTCCACACCCCTACATCATCATCTCCACACCCCTACACCATCATCTCCACACCCCTACATCATCATCTCCACACCCCTACACCATCATCTCCACACCCCTACACCATCATCTCCAGCCCCCTACACCCCCATCTCCACTCCCCTACACCCCATCTCAACACACCTACATCATCATCTCCACACCCCTACACCATCATCTCCACACACCTACACCCCCATCTCCACACCCCTACACCCCCATCTCCACACACCTACATCATCATCTCCACACACCTACATCATCATCTCCTCACCCCTACACCATCATCTCCACACCCCTACACCATCATCTCCACACATCTACATCATCATCTCCACACCCCTACACCATCATCTCCACACACCTACATCATCATCTCCACACCCCTACACCATCATCTCCACACCCCTACACCCCCATCTCCACACCCCTACACCCCCATCTCCACACACCTACATCATCATCTCCACACACCTACATCATCATCTCCACACCCCTACACCATCATCTCCACACCCCTACACCATCATCTCCACACACCTACATCATCATCTCCACACACCTACATCATCATCTCCACACCCCTACATCATCATCTCCACAGCTCTACATCATCATCTCCACACACCTACATCATCATCTCCACACCCTACACCATCATCTCCACACCCCTACATCATCATCTCCACACCTACATCATCATCTCCACACATCTACACCCCCATCTCAACACACCTACATCATCTCCACACCCCTACACCATCATCTCCACACACCTACATCATCATCTCCACACCCCTACACCATCATCTCCACACCCTACATCATCATCTCCACACATCTACACCCCCATCTCAACACACCTACATCATCTCCACACCCCTACACCCCCATCTCCACACACCTACATCATCATCTCCACACACCTACATCATCATCTCCACACCCTACACCAGGTATCACCAAATGGCGGACCGCGGTCCGGATCCGGACCCGAACGCCATCCTGTCCGGACCCAATCACATTCCTGATTAACTGGATACGGACCCAAATGCCAAAAAAATTTTAACGGGAGACTATATTTTAAACCGGAGAATTTATTTTCAGACGAGTGTTACGTTCGCCCCCGCTCAACAACTTTCGTTCGCCACCGCGGACCCGGACCTAAGGTCTGAGCTATCTGCCAAAAATGGACCGCGGAAAGATTTAATTGATTACCCCTGCCCTACACCATCATCTCCACACCCTACATCATCATCTCCACACCCTACATCATCATCTCCACACATCTACACCCCCATCTCAACACACCTACATCATCTCCACACCCCTACACCCCCATCTCCACACACCTACATCATCATCTCCACACCCCTACACTATCATCTCCACACCCTACATCATCATCTCCACACATATACACCCCCATCTCAACACACCTACATCATCTCCACACCCCTACACCCCCATCTCCACACACCTACATCATCATCTCCACACCCCTACGCCATCATCTCCAGACCCCTACACCCCCATCTCCACACACCTACATCATCATCTCCACACCCCTACGCCATCATCTCCACACCCCTACACCATCATCTCCACACACCTACATCATCATCTCCACACCCCTACACCATCATCTCCACACCCCTACACCATCATCTCCACACCCCTACACCATCATCTCCACACACCTACATCATCATCTCCACACCCCTACACCATCATCTCCACACCCCTACATCATCATCTCCACACCCCTACACCATCATCTCCACACACCTACATCATCATCTCCACACCCCTACATCGACATCTCCACACACCTACATCATCATCTCCACACACCTACACCATCATCTCCACACACCTACATCATCATTTCCACACACCTACATCATCATCTCCACACCCCTACACCATCATCTCCACACCCCTACACCATCATCTCCACACACCTACATCATCATCTCCACACCCCTACACCATCATCTCCAGACCCCTACACCCCCATCTCCACACACCTACATCATCATCTCCACACACCTACACCATCATCTCCACACACCTACATCATCATCTCCACACCCCTACACCATCATCTCCACACACCTACATCATCATCTCCACACATCTACATCATCATCTCCACACACCTACATCATCATCTCCACACACCTACATCATCATCTCCACACACCTACACCATCATCTCCACACACCTACACCATCATCTCCACACCCCTACATCATCATCTCCACACCTACATCATCATCTCCACACCCCTACACCATCATCTCCACACACCTACATCATCATCTCCACACACCTACATCATCATCTCCACAGCTCTACACCACCATCTCCACACCCCTACATCATCATCTCCAGACCCCTAAACCATGTGATGGTCATGTGATGTGATGGTCATGTGATGGTCATATGATGTGATGGTCATGTGATGTGATGGTCATGTGATATAATGGTCATGTTGTAAACACTTGTTGTGCATGTTTCCCACCCTAGATGTCCACAGCTTGAGGCCCAAGTACTTCAAAGATTACGAGGATTCTTTAGGTTAGTACAGATAATCTACTGATCACTGTATATCTACTGAACTGTGTATATCTACTGAACAGTGTATATGTACTCAACACTGTATATCTACTGAACAGTGTATATCTACTGAATGGTGTATATTTACTCAACGGTGTATATTTACTCAACGGTGTATATCTACTGAACGGTGTATATATACTGAGAGGTGTATATCTACTAAACGGTGTATATCTATTGAACGGTGTATATCTACTGAGTGGTGTATATCTACTGAACGGTGTATATATACTGAGAGGTGTATATCTACTGAGCGGTATATATCTACTGAACTCTCAGGGCGTAACCCAGAGCAACGTGTGATAGATACTCTGCAATCTCTTCTAAACAGGAAGTAACTCCAACAATGCTGTGGGGAGCTGAAAAATATCCCAGACACTTCAGCTAACAGGTACTACACAAATATGATGGTGTAGCTGAGAAACCCTGATAGTATTTATAACACCCCTATACAGCCTGTTTATAATGACACCCCTATACTGCCTGTTCATTATGACACCCCTATACAGTCTGTTCATAATGACACCCATATACAGTCTGTTCATTATGACACCCCTATACAGGCTGTTCACAAAGACACCCCTATACAGTCTGTTCATTATGACACCCCTATACAGGATGTTCATAAAGACACTCCTATACAGTCTGTTCATTATGAAACCCCTATACAGTGTGTTCATTATGACACCCCTATACAGTCTGTTAATTATGACACCCCTATACAGTCTGTTAATTATGACACCCCTATACAGCCTGTTCATAATGACAACCCTATACAGTCTGTTCATAATTACAACCCTATACAGTCTGTTCATAATGACACCCATATACAGTCTGTTCATTATGATACCCCTATACAGGCTGTTCACAAAGACACCCCTATACAGTCTGTTCATTATGACACCCCTATACAGGATGTTCATAAAGACACTCCTATACAGTCTGTTCATTATGAAACCCCTATACAGTGTGTTCATTATGACACCCCTATACAGTCTGTTAATTATGACACCCCTATACAGTCTGTTAATTATGACACCCCTATACAGCCTGTTCATAATGACAACCCTATACAGTCTGTTCATTATGACACCCCTATACAGTCTGTTCATTATGACACCCCTATACAGCCTGTTCATAATGTCACCCCTATACAGCCTGTTCATTATGACACCGCTATACAGCCTGTTCATTATGACACCCCTATACAACCTGTTCATAATGACACCCCTATACAGCCTGTTCATTATGACACCCCTATACAGTCTGTTCATAATGACACCCCTATACAGTCTGTTCATTATGACACCCCTATACAGTCTGTTCATTATGACACCCCTATACAGTCTGTTCATTGACACCCCTATACAGTCTGTTCATTATGACACCCCTATACAGTCTGTTCATAATGTCACCCCTATACTGCCTGTTCATTATGACACCCCTATACAGCCTGTTCATTATGACACCCCTATACAGCCTGTTCATTATGACACCCCTATACAGCCTGTTCATAATGACAACCCTATACAGTCTGTTAATTATGACACCCCTATACAGTCTGTTCATAATGACATCCCTATACAGCCTGTTCATAATGACAACCCTATACAGTCTGTTCATTATGACACCCCTATACAGTCTGTTCATTGACACCCCTATACAGGCTGTTCATTATGACACCCCTATACAGTCTGTTCATAATGGCACCCCTATACAGTCTGTTCATTATGACACCCCTATACGGTTTGTTCATTGACACCCCTATACAGTCTGTTCATTATGACACCCCTATACAGCCTGTTTATGAGACCCCTATACAGTCTGTTCATTATGACACCCCTATACAGTCTGTTAATTGACACCCCTATACAGTCTGTTCATAATGACACCCCTATACAGCCTGTTCATTATGACACCCCTATACAGCCTGTTCATTATGACACCCCTATACAGCCTGTTCATTATGACACCCCTATACAGCCTGTTCATTATGACACCCCTATACAGTCTGTTCATAATGACACCCATATACAGCCTGTTCATTATGACACACCTATACAATGTGTTCATAATGACACCCCTATACAGTCTGTTCATTATGACACCCCTATACTGCTGTGAGAGCTTCACAACTCTCTGCAGTTAACACCATAGACAGGACGGTGGAGATCAGTGATGAATGTAGTGATCACTGTGGAGATCAGTGATGAATGTAGTGATCACTGGAGAACAGTGATGAATGTAGTGATCACTGGATATCAGTGATGAATGTAGTGATCACTGTGGAGATCAGTGATGAATGTAGGGATCACTGTGGAGATCAGTGATGAATGTAGTGATCACTGGAGATCAGTGATGAATGTAGTGATCACTGGAGATCAGTGATGAATGTAGTGATCACTGGATATCAGTGATGAATGTAGTGATCACTGGAGATCAGTGATGAATGTAATGATCACTGGATATCAGTGATGAATGTAGTGATCACTGGATATCAGTGATGAATGTAGTGATCACTGGAGATCAGTGATGAATGTAGTGATCAACGCAGGTACTCTTTTCTTCTGTAGGTGACCTCATGACCTCTGTGACCCTGCTGGCACTTTTCAGCATAACTTGGATTCAGTGACAACCAGATCCGCACACACCCCCTACCAGAGCCGGAGTGGCTAATCGGGAGGTTCGGGAGGACAACCTCTACACCCGCACACACCCCTACACCCCCCTACACCTGCACCCCCTACTCCCGCACACCTCTACACCCACACAACCCCTTCACCTGCACCCCTTACACCCGCACACAACCTCTACACCCACACAACCCCTACACCTGCACCCCCTACACCTGCACACCTACACCCACATAACCCCTACACCAGGGGTGCCCACAGTTTTCAGCTTGCGAGCTACTTATAAGATGACCCAGTCAGAAAGATCTACGTAATTTGTTGAGCGGGGGGGGGGGGGGGGGATGGGGTGTGGCGAACGTAATTTGTTGAGTGGATTGCAGATTGGCTGCCGTGAATGTCAATCAAAATACAACCGTCAGTGCAGATGTGCGATTCATCTACTACTATTTTATGTGACGCGATCTACGCACATTCCTTCGCGATCGACCGACAGTTCCTTCAGGTGTAGGGGTTGTGTGGGTGTAGGTGTTGTGTGTGGGTGTAGGGGATGCAGGTGTAGGGGTTGTGTGGGTGTAGGGGATGCAGGTGTAGGGGTTGTGTGGGTGTAGGTCGATCGCGATCGACGTAATGAGCACCCCTGCCCTACACCTGCACCCCCTACACCCACATACAACCCCTACACCTGCACACCTACACCCACACAACCCCTACACATGCACACCTACACCCACACAACCCCTACACCTGCATCCCCTATACCCACACACAACACCTACACCCACACAACCCCTACACCTGCATCCCCTACACCCACACAACCCCTACACCTGCATCCCCTACACCCACACACAACACCTAAACCCACACAACCCCTACACCTGCATCCCCTACACCCACACAACCCCTACACCTGCACACCTACACCCACACAACCCCTACACCTGCACACCTACACAACCCCTACACCTGCACCCCCTACACCCACACACAACCCCTACACCTGCACCCCCTACACCCACACAACCCCTACACCTGCACCCCCTACACCCACAAACAACCCCTACACCTGCACACCTACACCCACACAATCCCTACACCTGCACACCTACACCCACACAACCCCTACACCTGCACACCTACACCCACACAACCCCTACACCTGCACACCTACACCCACACACGGACCTTAACTGGCTGCTCAAACTCGCTGCTCTGCACTTTTGTGCTGTAAGACAGGGAAGAAATGTCACCATGGCCTCATCCAGCAGCTCACAACATACTGCAGTGTGGCCACTTCTGCACTACATCCTTCTTCTAGTTTCCCAAACAGGAAGTATATACTCACAGAGGTCATTACTTTCAACATTATGGTGATATTACTGATTCTGTATTATATTTTAGAGATATTTAACATGAATAATGAGCAGCATAGCAAACATACTTTATAAGTCCTGCTCTGCTGACACCAGAAACCATGCAGTCTGCACACTGTAAGGATTTTCAGTTTTCTGGATCACAGGACACCACACACACACCCAGACAGTATACTGCATCCAAACACACGTATATCAGTATACTGCAAATACACACCTATCATGAGTATGTATCCTAGTCTCACACACCCCAAAACACTATCCAAACAGCTCCACATACACCCACCCTCTTATGCTAACCCTATGATGGTGTGCTGGTGTACATGACGTGCACTACATGATACAGGCTCTACCCTCCCCCAGCCTGAAAGAACAAGACTCCTACAATAAACAAAATCAAAACACACACCCACTGCATTTTTATTGTGTATCACCAATAAAAATATATCAAGACCTTTTTCTGCGGTCTACCATTGAGATATATTTATTTACATACATATATATATATATATATATATATATATATATATATATATATATATATATAAAATGAAGATTATTCATTTAATCTGAATCTATAACGCCTACTCTGGAGTGAATCTGGACTGAATTTAGTCTTATCGGCAGGGTACGGTGGGTAAATGGGTGAAGAGTCACACAGGGGTTTGTGTTTAGTAAATGTGTGTTTGGTAAACTCAAGTTACACAGGAGGTGGGGGAGATGCATCTTTGCATGGCACAATCCCAGACATCATAAACTACTGTACCGGTCCACAGTAGAACCGGGCACTGTTCAAACATCCCTGTACAATTGTGGACCACCCACAGTCTCCCTGTGTTGCTCAAGACCACCCACAGTCTCCCTGTGTTGCTCAAGACCACCCACAGTCTCCCTGTGTTGCTCAAGACCACCCACAGTCTCCCTGTGTTGCTCAAGACCACCCACAGTCTCCCTGTGTTGCTCAAGGCTCCACCTGTGCTGTACATTCTGCGGTCAAGTTTTAAAACATCATATTAGTCAGACTGTGTAGTAATGTTTTACAGGAGTACCCCATCAGTCATTTTATTACCATTACCTTTTACTGAACACTGAAGTTGTGTGGAGTCCTTGCCCTGTCCCATTAACACGACCAGCTGAACGAAAGACCAATTACCAAGACAAAACAAACACCATGCTGCATGTTACAGTAAATTTATATTTATTACTGTATCAAATAGTTTCTGCAAAGCATAGAAAGGAGTAGGCTAACAATATCTCACTCACTCAGGTACACACACACACACACACACACACACACACACTTATGTGGCGAACTTCTTCTGTCTCACTGGTGGAGGCAGCTGAGCAGCAATGTCCAGCAGAGGGCGCTCTATCACCACCAACGACTGCTCTTCCACGAGCTCCACAAAGAGCAGCTCCTGCATAAGGTAGAAGACCACAGCTGCATCTTACACCATCAGACCAAGAAACAAACCCTCCATCAGGGCTGAGGAGCAACTCACAGGCAGAAGAGGAGGAGCTCACACACGAGGAAGAGCACATGGAGGAAAACTGAGTTCTTACTATTCATAATATTTTTAACACACCTTGTAGGTCTTGCAGATTTTAAAGGCATGGCTGCGTGATCTCCGCTTCAATTCTGGCAGGCTTCTCAGGGTGAACTGGTTGAACAGCTCAGAGTTCTCGTCAGGGAGAGGCTGGAAAAAGAGTTAGAGTTCACATCATCACCCTAACCCCAACACCACTGACTCTCATTCTCAACCAAAACACTCACACAACTGATTCACATTGATTCACATGCTTTCATCAAGATGTGCATAAAACTGCCAGATTATGCCAAGCAAGCAATCAACTGACTGATCAATCATTCATCACCCAAACGGATGGTCAACTCTGTAACTCCAGTCACTTCTTTGTGCATAAACATTTCCTTAAACTCTACAGTTGTGAATGTGTGTAATGACGGTGGAACACAATGCTCACCAGGGATTGGTCGATGATGCAGAACATGTACATGTCATGTAGAATAATGTGGGCGGGGTTTCTGGGACTGAAAGTCACATTTGTGATGGGCGTGTCTCTCTGCAGCCACAGCGGATGAAGGCCACTCCTCTGTACCAGTCTGCTCCAATCAGTGTACTGCTTGTCTTCTATCGAGAACTCGAAGACCTGAAGAGACCGAGCATAAATCTCTGATACACCGAGATGTTTTCGGTAGCGCTACTCTTGCGGCGATCCAGTAACGTTTGGATTTCACCGCATTGTGATTGGATCACTCCACCCACATTCAGAGGCAGTCAGAGATGGAAAGTGGCCATGTTCAATACGAGCGTGGGACCTCAGAAATGAGTCTCCTCTATGCGCATAGTTACGCATGCGCAAATGAACATGCTTCCTAACTGTAAACACAGCAGCTGCCAATCAACCTTGCCCATGGTGATGACATCACAGCGGTGCTGAGGAACCAGAGCTAAAGGCTTCACGAAGTACAATAGAAACACTACACACAGTTGCATTAAAAAGTATGTGAACCCTTTGGTATTACTTGGATTGTTGCATAAATTGGTGGTTAAATGTGTTCTGATCTTCATCTAAGTCACAACAATAGACAAACAGTCTGCTTAAACTTATACCACACAAAATTATATGCTTGCATGGTTTTGTTCAACACAGCATGTAAACATCCACAGTGCAGGATGGAAAAAAGTATGTGAACCCCTAGGAAAATGACTTTATGAGCTAAATGGAGCCAGGTGTCCAATCAATGTGATAAGAATAGATGTGTTGGTTAAAGCTGCCCCGCCCTATAAAAACACACAGTCGAGTTTGCCGATCTTGAGCATTGCTTCATGTGAATCGTTCCTCGCACAAAAGAGCCCTCAGAAGACCTACGTTCAAGAATTGTTGACTTGCATGACGCTGGAGAGGGTTACAAAAGTATCTCTAAAAGCCTTGATGTTCATGTGTCCATGGTAAGACAGACGATCTACAAACAGAGTAAGTTCAGCACGGTTGCTCCTCCCCCTAGTCGTGGGCGTCCTGTAAAGATGACTGAGAGCACAGCGCAGAATGATGAGAGGTGATGAAGAATCCTGGAGTGTCAGCGAAAGACTTACAGAATGTAACATCTGTAATCTGCTAACAGTTTTGTTGACATCTACAATACGTAAAACCTTACACAAGAACGTGTTCATGGGAGGACACCACAGAGGGAGTTACTGCTGTCCAAATAAAACATTGCTGCACGTTTGAAGTTTGCAAAAGAGCACCTAGATGTTCCACAGCACTACTGGCTAAATATCCTGGACAGATGAAGCCAAAACGGAGTTGTTTGGAAAGAAGACAATGCTATGTGAGGAGAGAAAAAGGCACAGTACACCATCAAAACCTCGTCCCTACTGTGAAATATGGTGGAGGGGGCATCGTGGTTTGGGCTGCTTTGCTGCCTCAGGGCCTGGACGGACTGTAATCATCAATGAAAAAAATTAATTCCCAAGTTTACCAAGACATTTTGCAGGAAAACGTAAGACCATCTGTCCGCCAAGCTCAGAGGATGGATGATGCAACAGGACAACGACCCAAAACATAAAAGTAAATCAACAACAGAAGAAATTACGCCTTCTGGAGTGGCCCAGAGTCCTGACCTCAACCCAACTGAGATGCTGTGGCATGACCTCAAGAGAGCGATTCACACCAGATATCCCAAGAATATTGCTGAACTGAAACAGTTTTGTGAAGAGGAATGGTCCAAAATTCCTCCTGACTGTTGTGCAGGTCTGATCTGCAACTACAGGAAATGTTTGGTTGAAGTTATTGCTTCCAAAGGAGGGTCAACCAGTAATTAAATCCAAAGGTTCACATTTTTTCCACCCAGTGTTAAATAAAACCATGCAAACATAATGTTTTGTGTGGTACAAGTTTAAGCAGACTGTGTTCGTCTATTGTTGTGACTTAGATGAAGATCAGAACACATTTAATGACCAATTTATGCAGAAATCCATGTAATCCCAAAGGGTTCACATACTTTTTCATGCAACTGTAGGTTGGTGTGTTTCCACAGGAAACTAAGATCAGACCTCATCTGGTCACACTGGAGACTCGTCTTTGTGAACGTGTATAAACAGAATCCAGCCAAAGTAAATCCAGATACAACGCAGATATGAAAACATAGATCTACACTGTCGGTCTGGTGTTGTTTGGTGTGCAGACGCGGTGAGTGCACAGGTGAAGCCCACCTGCTGGTCAGCGTGCGCCATGAACAGGTTGTTGGTGGTGGGGTTGATGGACATGGCTGTGACCGCAGAGCTGTACACAGGCACCGTGCAGTAAGCCTGAAACACACAAGAGCTCCATTCAGAATACATCATGCTCAACACTGCCACCCTGAGGCCAAATGAGGTGTCTCATTTGTAACACTGTCACCATGGGAGGCTGCATGTTTTAAACAAAAATAGATACACAAATGACTAAAATTAAATAAGCAATAGTAAAAAGATTTATACATAGAATCTAATATAGAATTATTATAATTCTCTTTCTTGGAGATACCTCAACAAATACTTTGTAAGACTATTCAAGAACACTGCTGTTTTGAGGACATAAACATGTTCTCCAATGTCCTAAAGAACAAACGAAGAACCTGCTGACAGGATGATGAGGACATACCTTCATTTTCTGCAGGTTGTACACCTGAACCTCACAGTTAGCGTGCGCTGCTGCGAGCCACTTCCCATCCGCGCTAGCGGCTAACAGGTGAGCGGCCTGGCCAGAGCCTTGACAAGACAGACACAACCACCTCAGAGTCTAATAGACACAACCACCTGAGACTAACATTTAAAACGTGGGATGCACACTCTCAGTACTACAGAAACTTCGGCCAGTAATAAGTTCTCTTACATGACTTGGGCTTGAGGGTACATACAAACGTGCACCCCGATTGGCTGAGAGCTGCCACATGTACTGAAGAACAAGTGGAGGCAGTAAACAGGTAGGAGGAGTCTGAAGAGAAGCATATCTGATTGGCTGAGCCGAGGACCTTTGGAAGCTTTGACACCTACAAGAAAACAGGAATCAGTTCATCACAGCATGTTTCACAGGCAAATTAGTGAAGGCAGATGCAACACTGCAGTAATGAGAAGGCACCGTCTGACATGGACCATCACGCTGAGCCCCGTCCCTGCTGTGACTACACGCGTGTCTAATGTAACGGAGACTGACCTTAGTGAGTCTGACGGTGTTGTCGTCACACTGTAGCCTGTACAATCGCAAACTGGTCACCGTGGAAACCGCAACCCATCCCCCACACGGAGACAGTGCACTGCAGCTGATGTGTTCTTCACCCTTGAGGTCCAGTAAGAGAGACACGACCCAGTTTAGCACAGCTACAACAGCTCTGTTCACACGCTAGAACACGACACTGTGACCCCTCTGCTGAATTCTCAGCGTCTGGGATGTACAGGATGAATGCACAACCTTGATCTTCAAATGAAGCAGTTTCTCTGGTTTCCTTTTAATAGGTAGAGTACTTCCAGGTATTCCTGAAAAGAAAGAAAGAAAGAAAAAAGAACACTAGTAAGACGGGGGTGCCTGTACGGGGCGTGTCCTCTGTGAAGGGTGTGGTCTACAGTGGGTGATGTGGGCGTGTCCTCTGTGAAGGGTGTGGTCTACAGTGGGTGATGTGGGCGTGTCCTCTGTGAAGGGTGTGGTCTACAGTGGGTGATGTGGGCGTGTCCTCTGTGAAGGGTGTGGTCTACAGTGGGTGATGTGGGCGTGTCCTCTGTGAAGGGTGTGGTCTACAGTGGGTGATGTGGGCGTGTCCTCTGTGAAGGGTGTGGTCTACAGTGGGTGATGTGGGCGTGTCCTCTGTGAAGGGTGTGGTCTACAGTGGGTGATGTGGGCGTGTCCTCTGTGAAGGGTGTGGTCTACAGTGGGTGATGTGGGCGTGTCCTCTGTGAAGGGTGTGGTCTACAGTGGGTGATGTGGGCGTGTCCTCTGTGAAGGGTGTGGTCTACAGTGGGTGATGTGGGCGTGTCCTCTGTGAAGGGTGTGGTCTACAGTGGGTGATGTGGGCGTGTCCTCACCAGTTCCTTCACTCTCTCCCAGTCTCCACAGTTCCAGGTGGGTGCGTTGCTGGAACAGCAACGTCTTCGTCCTCCTGGAACACGACACCAAACACCTCTGCACAGCCATAGTAGCACCAACTTCAGCACAGAACCATCACACAAATCAAAGGGGTTTGCAGCCCTGTGGGCGACAACTCACATGGGGGAAGTGGATCTTTCGCAGGGCAGAAGCCGATGTCTTCACATCGAATTTGTCCAACAGAGGCCTCACCACAAACTGAGTGTCCATACCTGAGGAGTGAAGGCGTAAGGGATGTGGACTCTCCAAATATTCATCCAACCAAACAGAAACTGAACACTTCAACGAGCAGTAGACCCACCACCAGACACGATCGCCGTATCGAGCTCCAGCACAGCACGCACATCGTGTGTGTGGTTCTTGAATGTTCTAGTCTGGATCCACTCCTTGTGCTCCTGGCCCAGAATCACAAAGAGGAACTGGAACTGGACCACAGTTCCCTCGGACGTTCCGGCTACAAGACTGGTCTCGTCCTACAGATGAGAAAGCGATGGCAGACATGGAACTATTTTAAATGTTGACCTTTAAAACTTTCACTTTGTGTGTGGTCAATTGTTTTCCAGTGAATCGTTTGTCATTTTTAGGACCATTGTCAACCACAAGCCCCCAAATACAAAATCACACATCCTCAATGCGCAATGAACCTCTCACCTGTGAGACTGATAACGTCAGGACGTCCCACTTGGTAACCTGGTGGTTTTTAACCAGTGTTCCCATGTTCCCATCCCACACTTTAACCTTCCCAGAGGAGTCTCCACTGATGATGGTGCCATCGGAGAGGTACACCACACTCCACACCACGCACTCCTTCGAGCGGGACGTTCCTAGTCCACGTTCCACCAGCATCCTGTGCATGGACTGACCTACAAGACACAGGTAAGAAACTGGCCGATAAAGAGCCTTCGCCCAAGAGCAGTCATACCGACTGATCCAGGAGCAGCAGGTTGAAAGCTGCCCAGCAACGCTGGTTATGTGGTTGGAGTTAAATGGACCATGAGCAGACTAGGAACGGTATTACTGCGTACCTGTGCCAGCGTCAAAGACCCGAATCATGTCCATCATGCCAGCCACCAGCTTGGAACCGTCAGGATGCCAACAGAGAGACACAATTCGCCCCTTTTGTTTAGCCAGATTCACTTCAAACTGTATCCGGTCCTCACACACCACAAACAGTTTCACAGTCCCATCTTCACACCCCACCTGTGCAATGAAACACAACATGACACAACAGCCTTTATCGTTTTGTGTTTCCACAGTTCCACGTGGCGGTCCGAGTTCAGAACCTGCTACTCACTGCTAAATGAGTTCCTTGTTTATTGCTGCTGATGGTCCACACTGGTCCTCCGTACGCGTCTAGGGAGTATTTCACTCTGCTGTTGTCCACATCATACTCCACTACCTCTCCGTTCAGCCCTGCGCTGAACAGGCGCGCGCCAGCCCAGGCCAGAGCCTCCGTCTCGCGCTGCTCCCGTCCCGCGATCACCTGGTGGAACACAGTTCACTTCGGTTAGCGCGCACGTGCGCCCGCGAGCCCTCCGCCGCCCTGACGTCGCGAGCGCAGCCGGTTACCTTCTCTTGATAGTAGTTGTCATGGCGACTGAAGATCTCCACAGAGCCGTCCGTCCTCGCCACGGCGACCCGTCCACTGTGCGGCTCGGACGCCAACGCTCGGATACCCGACGGCATGTAGTCAAAGAACCGAACTCGGTGGACCTTAAACTCCCCCATTTCCGAACGGGTTACCTTGGGAAACCACACAGAAACAAGGTTGTTCGGTACCGGTACCAGTACCAGTTAGCTGAGCTACGTCAGTTAGCTTTGCAACCCCAGCGAGTAAAAATGTTAAGTAAATGTAACTTTCCTTCACATAACGCAAGTACTGTACATGATGAAATAAGCTGAACATAAACACATGTCAAACAAAGCAAAAACAAACGTGTGAATTACGTACCTTCTTTATACACTATATGTTCTTCTCAATTACTACTCTCATCGCGCACACGTTGAGCTGCTGCATACACCACGTTGAGAACCTTCGACCCGGAAACAAACTGACGCCCGATGAGTTTCATAAAAGTCTTTTTCTGTAGAATGGATAAAAGTTTTATCCTTCTCACCATTATAAACAATATTTTGAGAATACGTAAGTATAACATTTGCGTCGTTTAAATTTTTTTTAAGATTACTTTATTAACCGTGAGTGACCTTTTTATTTTTAAATGTTGAATTTTACACAGATTCCTTAAAAAACATGAGGTATATAACGATGCCAAAGGAACACCAAAAACAAACAAACAAAAAAGGCATTTATTTATTTACTTTTTTATGTATTGTTGCATTTAAGTAAGTAACATATACCCGAGGCAGTAAAATATGCGAGGTTTAGAAATAATACACAGTAACGAAACAAAACAATGGCTACCGTGTGCTGTATCTGGAGATTTTTCACATTCCCTATGCCAACAATAGGTCGAGCCATGCAACAACTACATAACAAACAGTCGGTAATATACAAGTAATCAAATGTATAAATTGTGCTTATTGTTAATTTTATCAATGTGTCAGGTTTGTTAGTTTCAGGTTAAACAAGTTCTTAGCCACAAGAGGGCAGTATCACATCGTTAACTGATTAGACTATAACTATAATCAATGTATTATTATTATTTCTTTACTTAAATTAAAATTACATTATAGTTTTAAACGTTTTAAAGGCTGTAATGGAAAACAAACGCTGGTGTTAGAGAGGCAGTTAGTATAATAGTTACTAATTTAACGGTTAGTAGAGGCAGTACATAAATAAAATTGTTTACTAATTTTATCCGTTTTTAGAAAAGTTGTAATTGTAACTGTCATTGTAAATGTTTTACAATATCTCATGTCCACAATAAATTAATTTGCTTTTATTAATAAATTTTTCTTCTTCCTCTTTGTTCCAAACAAATGTGTGTCCAGTAGATGCTTGTTGGCTGTTCAGATAAAACACAGAGTAGTCAGGAAAGAGGGCATTCTGAATCAGACCTGTGCATTCAAAGAAGCATTGCAGAATTTCCACTAGCATCGCGGAGCTGGATGTGCTGACATTATGGGCTTCACAGGTTTGACTTCCTCAGCTTTCTAGATTTCTCAAAAATCTCTGATGGCTTTGGAAGCAAAACATCTTATGTTTGGGAACTAATTGATTCGTTTCATGAGTTTGAAATGTTAAGAGCATATTTTTAAATACAGGAATTATATATATATAAAAAAAACTTTAACAACTGAATAATTTTAGGATCTTAGGGTTGGAGGTTATGGTGGTTTTTCGGCCATTGGGGTCATCTTTATTTTAGAAACAGAGGATTCAGTATGTTCAGTACGTTTCAGTATGTTTCAGAAGTATTTAAATGGATTGCTTCCTTGGATTCTGGGGGGAAATCATCTTGTGAGAAAGTCAGAAGCTCATAGAAGAAACCTTGTGAGGTGAGACTTTTAACAGACAGACTCACAGAGTGAGCACACAGCAAGTATTTCTTCAAGGGAAACAATACTGGACACGTTTGTGTTTTGGTTGCACATGTGAGGACTAGGGAGCACTGTTGTGTGAGTAACACACACATTCCTGCTGGCTTGGTCGTGTCCCTCGGAGACCTACACGCTTCTGAAATGTGAATGACTAGGGTGTGTCAGGGAAGGGGGGAGTATGGTTTTGAATTAAATTTGTTTGTTCTCATACATTTGTGTGTGTCCTGAGGGCACCGTGCCCTCTGCATTTCTGTGTGTTTTGAAAAATCATTTAAATAAATGTTTGTGATGTTTTTTCACTTTGCCTTGTACATGTAGTTCTGACAGAGGAAGTGTGAATATGAGCATGTGTTTGTGTTTGTGTATCTGTGTGATTGTGAGTTTATGTATCTTTGTGTTTGTGTTATGTCTGTGTGTGTTTGTTTGTGTCTGTGTGTTTGTGCGCTGGACACAATACTCTTCTGCCTGTTGAAGATGTAGCATGTTTGTGTCTGGTATACAGACCAGTAGTTTAGATCCTGATCATAGTTTAGATACTGATCACAGTTTAGAACATGATCACAGTATTAGATCCTGATCACAGTTTTAGGTCCTGATCACAGTTTTAGGTCTTGATCACAGTTTTAGATCCTGATCACAGTTTAGAACCTGATCACTTTAGGTCTTGATCACAGTTTTAGATCCTGATCACAGTTTTCTGAGTCACTGTGTGTGCAGTGGTCCTCATGTTATCATGATGTGTATTGTAAGACTGTATATTGTATATTTATTACTGAGAATATCAGTCTGCTGTTTCTGTGCTGTGTTTTCATATTGGCTGCCTTACACAGCACAATCTGTGTTGCCTTTGTTTGTCTTGAGAACACAAAAGGAGAGGTCTGTCTGTCCCAGTACAGTTTGTCACTGCAGTGTGTAAGTCTAGCTCAGTGTGTGTGTGTGTGTGTAGTTTCACTCTCTAACCACTTTACTCAAATGCAGGTCATGCTCTAACTGGGTCATATTTCCCTGGTTGCAGTGGTGTGGTGCTCAGAGAGGACTGTATGTAGATGAGTAAGGAAAGGCAGTAGGAGGGGGTTCAGTGTACTGGGCACTGAACACTGCAGAGAGAGACAGCACAGAGAGACTCACAGCACAGAGAGAGACATAGCACAGAGAAAGACACAGCACAGAGACTTGCAGCATATTTTGATGGAGAGATAAAAATAAATGACAGGTGATGAAAATGGTAGAACTAGAACCAGTACCAGTACCAGAACCAGAGCTTGACCAGTTCCTCTCATGAATCTTCTCCTGAAGAGTCTCTTTGAGTGGGATGGTAAATGCAGCAGCATTTAAGGACTTTGTTGAGAAATAGGAAACCTTTACAACTGTTGTTATGTTGATTCAAGCCAACCAAGATTAGAGGAACTGTAGTACTCGAGCAGGCCAGGGGCTGCCTGGGGTCTGTATGTGGTCTGTCTGTGGTCAGTCTGTGGTCTGTCTGGTGCTAATGTTGGCCCACAGTCCAATACTATTTCTCCATTCTAATCTGATGACAGCTGCTTAATACACAACACTCAAGCTACAGCACTCTAGTGGAACCACAGCCACAACACTCCAGCTACAGCACTCTAGTGGAACCACAGCTAAAACACTCCAGCTACAGCACTCTAGTGGAACCACAGCTAAAACACTCCAGCTACAGCACTCTAGTGGAACCACAGCTAAAACACTCCAGCTACAGCACTCTAGTGGAACCACAGCTAAAACACTCCAGCTACACCACTCTAGTGGAACCACAGCTAAAACACTCCAGCTACAGCACTCTAGTGGAACCACAGCTAAAACACTCCAGCTACAGCACTCTAGTGGAACCACAGCTAAAACACTCCAGCTACACCACTCTAGTGGAACCACAGCTACAACACTCCAGCTACAACACTCTAGTGGAACCACAGCTACAACACTCCAGCTACAACACTCTAATGGAACCACAACACAACAGCTACAGCGCACTAGTGGAACCACAGCTACAACACTCTACAGAACGCATTTGGGCGTCTGCTACAGCAATTTTTAGGGACAGTTTTGAAAAGAATCTACCATTAAATAAAATATATGCTAGCTTGGTAGCTAGCTACCAGAACAAGTCCTAACCAAATTAGCATATATTTTAATTATGTATTAATACACCAACAAACTTATGTAATACACTGATCTGCTGTTATTACCAAGCATGGTACAGTCTCGCTGGGATATTTGGCTGGGATATGCATGTCCATAATATTTAACATGTTTTTCAAAGGGAAAACACACAGAATAAATAAACTGTTGATAAAAGGAAACAAAGGTGAAAGCATGCTTGTCCAGAAACCTCAGAAATTGCTTTTTCTATAAAAGTTGAAACTAAAAATATCATTGCATAAAAAATCAGAGAGAACCCCTATCATTGCCAACCCCTTAAAACCAACACAGGTAGTAGGTGTTTTAAAAATGTAAAAGGGTGGACAAAACACTAAAATCAGTGTAACACAAACATGCTGGCTAAGAAAACCCACTGGCACTACCTTATATAACATAAGTCCTGAAATTGGGAGAAACACTTTTTTGTACCTTTGTATGTGTTTTGATTTTTCAGTTTGTTTGCAACCCCCTCAAAACTATCAGGGTGTAATGTGATATGGTTGGGTTGGTATGGGTGTCCTGCAAATCAAAACCTCTCAAAATCTCTTATTTACCTATTGTTCCCATGACGACGTGGTTATTATTCCTAATTGACCGGGTGTTTCCTGGGACAGGGACCACAAGTCTCTGTGGGGGTGGAGGGGCGGAGCCTGGTTCTACACCACTCTTATTGGTCACCTGATCAAAACTGTTTAATCCATCTCTTAAAACCCATCATCTCTTCTCTCAGCACCTCCACTCCCTCCCATCCTCTCAGTTTGAATGTTTATTTTATTTTTTCCTGCTTTACTTCCTCTATGATGAGAAATAATTTGGCATTATTATGTATTATAAAATAATAATAATTAGCTAATAATTTGCTAGCAATAATGTAATGTAAGCATGCGGTGTGGACCAATCACAGTTCTTCTTCAGCAGACACGTTTACTGTCTCACTCTCTCCCTGTCTCACCCCATTTCTTTTGGGTCTCACTGCAAACCCTTCAATTACGCTGTCCAGTCCAGCCCAGTAGTTCCTTCCTGCCAAAGCCGAGGTCAGGCACCATTCTGCACGCCTGTGTTTACGGTCTGAGGGACAGTGTGCGTTTCACTGCTCCACCCTCACTGTTCTTAGGAAGTCTTGTCAAGGTCAGGTCAGCTCTGCCCCTCTCTGTGCTCCTCTCTCTGCCCCTCTCTGTGCTCCTCTCTGTGCTCCTCTCTCTGCCCCTCTCTGTGCTCCTCTCTCTGCCCCTCTCTGTGCTCCTCTCTCTGCCCCTCTCTGTGCTCCTCTCTGTGCTCCTCTCTCTGCCCCTCTCTGTGCTCCTCTCTGTGCTCCTCTCTCTGCCCCTCTCTGTGCTCCTCTCTCTGCCCCTCTCTGTGCTCCTCTCTGTGCTCCTCTCTCTGCCCCTCTCTGTGCTCCTCTCTCTGCCCCTCTCTGTGCTCCTCTCTCTGCCCCTCTCTGTGCTCCTCTCTCAGCTCTGCTCCTCTCTCTGCCCAGGGGATCAGGCTTTTGTCATTTGGGTTATTGTGATCTGGCATGTTGTCATTTGGGTTATTGTGATCAGGTGAGTTGTCATTTGGGTTATTGTAATCAGGTGTGTTGTCATTTGGGTTATTGTGATCAGGCGTGTTGTCATTTGGGTTATTGTAATCAGGTGTGTTGTCATTTGGGTTATTGTGATCAGGTGAGTTGTCATTTGGGTTATTGTGATCAGGTGAGTTGTCATTTGGGTTATTGTGATCAGGCGTGTTGTCATTTGGGTTATTGTGATCAGGCGTGTTGTCATTTGGGTTATTGTGATCTGGCGTGTTGTCATTTGGGTTATTGTGATCAGGCGTGTTGTCATTTGGGTTATTGCGATCTGGCATGTTGTCATTTGGGTTACTGTGATCAGGTGTGTTGTCATTTGAGTTATTGTGATCAGGCGTGTTGTCATTTGGGTTAATGTGATCAGGTGTGTTGTGATTTGGGTTAATGTGATCAGGCGAGTTGTCATTTGGGTTATTGTGATCAGGCTTGTTGTCATTTGGGTTAATGTGATCAGGCGTGTTGTCATTTGAGTTATTGTGATCAGGCGTGTTGTCATTTGGGTTAATGTGATCAGGTGTGTTGTCATTTGGGTTAATGTAATCAGGCGAGTTGTCATTTGAGTTATTGTGATCAGGCGTGTTGTCATTTGGGTTAATGTGATCAGGTGTGTTGTGATTTGGGTTAATGTGATCAGGCGTGTTGTCATTTGGGTTATTGTGATCAGGCGTGTTGTGATTTGGGTTAATGTGATCAGGTGTGTTGTGATTTGGGTTATTGTGATCAGGTGTGTTGTTTTGCAAGTTAGTGAGTATTAGTAACAAACAGGACCAGTTGAATGAGAAGTTTTTACTACTCAAGTCTTGCTGTTGAAGAGTATTATAGTGGTATAGTGGTAGAGTGTATGGGCGCATGACTGGATGAGTTGTAAGTGTATGGGTGTATGGGTGTGTGTTTGTGAATGTGTCAGTGTATCAGTGTATAGGTGTATGGGTGTGTGAGTGTATGAGTGTACACATGTATGAATGTATGGGAGTTTGAGTGTATGAGTGTATGAATGTATTGGTATGCGAGTATATGTGTATGTGAGTGTATGGGGGTGTGAGTGAGGCTTGCTGTTTCCAGAATGTCTCCAGAATTTGATTGCCCTTTTCTGAATTAGTTATAGTGTTTCTGGCAACTTTTAGGATTGGTTAACAAAACTCAGCATGCAACGACTCAACTGGGTATTTTTGGACCCCAGACTATGTTCAATAATTGATTCATTTGATTAATTCAATTGGAATTTCCACAAATATTCATTATTCATTATTTATTGTTTCATGGCATAGAACGCTCTGTGTCCTTTTTCTATGAGTTCATTCACTCCTTAGTTAAATTTCCTCCCTCTCTCCCTCCTCAGTATTTTCTCTTTCCCTTCCTCTCTCTCCCTCCCTCTCTCTCACCTATATTAGGACATCCACTGAGCGCCTGCTTCTTGCTTCTTTGTGAACGAATCAGGAAGCTCTTCTGCCCTGAGCTGAGGGATTAATACTGATCTCCTACTGAGTGCTGGGAGCCATGTGTCACTTTACAACATCTGCTTACCTCTGAAAAGAAAGCACACACTCAGAGGGGCAGCTCCAGGCATGCAGGGATCACCCCACACGGTCACTCTGGAAACTGAAGTGGTATGCTCACCTGTGCTGCTACATAAATGCTAAAGCACTTTTATTCATGACAGAATATTCTGGAACTTTCCATAAAAGTGACATAATCTAAAATGTACAAAATTTTAATTAAACAGACACTATCTCCAAATGGCGCTGTTAACGTTTTATGTCAGAGAGAAAAGTAATCTTTTCCTAAATGAACATGATATCATGTCTTAAGAGTTTATTATGGAATGTTCAAAAATTATGTTTTTGTAGAAAACTGAAGCTACAGCTGAGTGAAGCTACTGCTGTTACTAACACTGCTGTTATGTGTCATTACTGCTGTTACTAACACAGCTGTTATGTGTCATTACTGCTGTTACTAACACTGCTGTTATGTGTCATTGCTGCTGTTACTAACACCACTGTTATGTGTCATTACTGATGAGTGTGTGTGTGCGTGTGTGTGTGTGTGTGTGTGTGTGTGTGTGTGTATGTATGTGTGTGTGCTTGTGCCTGTGTGTGTAAGTGTGTTAATGTGTGTGTGTGTCTGTGTGTAAGTGTGCATGTGTGTGTATGTGTAGTGGTGTGTGTGTGCAAGTGTGTGCGTGTGCCGGTGTGTGTATAACTGTGTGTATGTGTAACTGTGTGTGTAAGCACGTGCCTGTGCGTGTGTAAGCATGTGTGTGTGTGTGTAAGCATGTGCGTGTGTGTGTGTGTGTGTGCATGTGTGTAAGCATGTGCGTGTGTGTGTGTGTGTGTGTGTGTGTGTGTGTGTTAATTCCTGCATGCCATCTGTGGGATCATATCCTTCTGTATTGCATAACAGGCCGTGTAGCAGCTGGATCTCTTACACCCTGCTGTTTTACATCACATACATATTCCAGAATATGTTTGCAGATTTTTTATTAAGTGGTGTAAGTAAAACAAACAGATGAATGTTTCTCATATCCTACAGTATGATGAGAACTGTGTAGCTTCACTTCAGAAAACAAACTTTATTCGCTGCAAGCTAGTTTTTGTTGAAAATATATATCAACTTATCTCTCTCTATCTCTATCTTTATATTCATGGCTAAATGAATTTGTTGAGAAAAACATACCCCTCTGATGCCCATTAGGCAGTGCTGGGCTTGGTGGAATCTCTCAGTGCAGTAAGGAAAGCAGGGACAGCATTTGGAGGTCTGTAATTGGCCTGCAGCTGGAGGTCTCTGATTGGCCTGCAGCTGGAGGTCTGTGATTGGCTCTGCAATTGGGGAATGACTCATGTTTATTTGAATATTTGCCTGCTCATGTCACCTCCATTCCTGTATTAGAATGTGAATAAGCTATGGAATTTGTGATCAACATTTGGTAGCAATCCTACTTGATCTCTTAGCAGTGAGTCACAGGAGAAAGTGACCAGAATCTGTGTTTTACCTGGAGTGATCTGTGTGAAACACCTGGAGTGATACAGATCTTTAAATACTGTTCCTGGGTGTCAATAATGTGAGGGTAAGTGAGACATATTTCAATGTGCTTTCTATTGTTCTTCACAGTTTGAGAATTCTGAATAATAATTTCACGGTTCTTGCTCAATGGAGTAGGATCAGCGATAAAGGATACAGAATCACCTGTTATTGGGGATGCTTGCAGAAAGCATCAGTCTGACATGTGGGGGTGTGGCTGGCAGAAAGAGGTGTGGCTGATGTGAGGGGTGAGGCTGCCTGGAGGGGGTGTGGCTGATGGAAGGGGTGTGGTTCCATTTTCAGAAGATGGATTTCATAAGATAAGATTTCATATCTTTAGTGCTCTTGGGTATTATTAATTGTTGTCCCTGGGTGAAGTGCCTGAATCACACAATATTTAGTGTGCTGTTATGCTATTTATATTTCCCAAATCCAGTGCCAACAAAAGTGATTTATTTAAAACCTCAAAAATGTAATAATCTCATAGTAAAATCTTACTACATCATCTATTCATTATATGTTGCAATATTCATGGAGCCGTGGTCTAATGGTGTCCGTAAAAGGAACTGTCTATCTCTGGTGAAAGACAAGCTGTAGTTGTCCTGCTAGGAACTGTTAGACAGGGGCTGTAGTTGTCCTGCTGGGTGCTGTTAGACGGGGGCTGTTAGACAGGGGCTGTTAGACCGGGCTGTTAGACAGGGGCTGTAGTTGTCCTGCTGGGTGCTGTTACATGGGGGCTGTAGTTTTGCTGCTGGGTGCTGTTAGACAGGGGCTGTTACACGGGGGCTGTAGTTTTGCTGCTGGGTGCTGTTAGACAGGGGCTGTTAGACAGGGGCTGTTAGACGGGGGCTGTTAGACGGGGGCTGTTAGACAGGGGCTGTTACACGGGGGCTGTAGTTTTGCTGCTGGGTGCTGTTAGACCGGGGCTGTTAGACGGGGGCTGTTAGACCGGGGCTGCTAGACGGGGGCTGTTAGACCGGGGCTGTTAGACGGGGGCTGCTAGACGGGGGCTGTTAGATGGGGGCTGTTAGATGGGGGCTGTTAGACGGGGGCTGTTAGACGGGGGCTGTTAGATGGGGCTGTTAGACGGGGGCTGTTAGACGGGGGCTGCTAGACGAGGGCTGTTAGACGGGGGCTTAGACGGGGGCTGCTAGACGGGGGCTGCTAGACGGGGGCTGTTAGACGGGGGCTGCTAGACGGGGGCTGCTAGACGGGGGCTGCTAGACGGGGGCTGTTAGACGGGGGCTGTTAGACGGGGGCTGCTAGACGGGGGCTGTTAGACGGGGGCTGCTAGACGGGGGCTGTTAGACGGGGGCTGTTAGACGGGGGCTGCTAGACGGGGGCTGTTAGACCGGGGCTGTTAGACCGGGGCTGTTAGACCGGGGCTGTTAGACGGGGGCTGTTAGACGGGGGCTGTTAGATGGGGCGTGGCCCTTTGTGGTCGCCTTTTGTTTCTTAGCTCATAATGAAGCTCCTTTGTATCTAGCAACGATCACGTCACAATATTTGAACAGCTGCAGCCAGTGTGTGTGTGTGTGTGTGTGTGTGTGTGTGTGTGTGTGTGTGTGTGTGTGGGTGTGTGATGCAGAGACTGTACAGTAGTGCTCTGACAGTGCAGTGTGAAGTGTGCATGTGTGAAGTGTACATGTTGTGAAGTGTGCATGTGTGAAGTGCACATGTTGTGAAGTGTGTATGTGCGAAGTGTACCGGTACATGTGTGAAGTGTGCATGTTGTGAAGTGTACATGTGTGAAGTGTGCATGTGTGTCTACATGACATTTCAGCCTCACATTGTTTTATGCATTCATGCTCATGTTGTAAATCTGACCTTTAATTCACTGTACAATGGTATTCTGTGCTTTTGTTTGCGCTAACTCTGGCAGTTAGCTGGGCCAGAGCATGAGGACAGGGTTGGGGGGGGGGGGGGGGGGGGGTGGAAGTGGGTGGACATTGTAGACTGGCTGGTCTTTAGGGTCACTGGGTAACTTTTTGGGTGGTGGTGAATTGTGGTTTTGGGTGGTGAATCATAATTAGGGCCTCATAAAACACCCATCTAGAGCTGAGAGTACAAGTAGGCTACATGACGGCAGGACTGCTGGACTGCCGGTGGGGGAGGGAGCTCGGTAACACAGTGCACTAATGTCGTTCAAATTCAGGAAATGCACCAAAGCAGAGAAGCGTGCGGTTTGGCAGCGTGTCACTGTTTGTGTGGCAGTTATTCATACTGCAGTTGTCCAGCATTCCAATCCCATGTGATGAGCTGAGAAAACATTTCAATGAATATTATTCATTAAAGATTAATTATGCAATTTACTTCAACAGCAGAATCCTTGACCAAAAAACAAAAACAAATGTGGCGTCTCTACCAGTTAGTGCTAGTCCTTAACTGATGGAGTAAGTGCTTGCTTCGAACTGTTGGAGTTAGTGCTAGCCCTTAACTGTTGGAGTTAGTGGTATCCCTTAACTGTTGAATTAGTGCTAGCTCATAACTGTTGGAGTTAGTGCTAGCTCTGTTGTAGTTAGTGCTAGCCCTTAACTGCTGGAATTACTGCTAGCCCTTAATTGTTGGAGTTAGTGCTAGCCCTTAACTGTTGGAGTTAGTGGTATCCCTTAACTGTTGAATTAGTGCTAGCTCATAACTGTTGGAGTTAGTGCTAGCTCTGTTGTAGTTAGTGCTAGCCCTTAACTGCTGGAATTACTGCTAGCCCTTAATTGTTGGAGTTAGTGCTAGCCCTTAACTGTTGGAGTTAGTGCTAGCCCTTAACTGTTGGAGTTAGTGCTATCCCTTAACTGTTGGAGTTAGTGCTAGCTCATAATTGTTGTAGTTAGTGCTAACCCTTAACTGCTGCCCTTAACCATTTCAATAATAATATTTCAAAAATAATATTTTATGCAATTCATAGCACTCATACATATTCCGTTACACCACGTTAAACTGAAAAATGTTGAATGAGCCATAATCCTTAACTAGATTCTGGTGTGGAAAGGATAGCCTATTGATGATAATTTTGGAGAGAAGATGAGGGAAGATCTTTCATGTCATACGTCTTTTAAAAGTTTTCTGAACTCCCCAATGAGTCATCAATATTTTGCTGTGGGCAGTGTCAGCTCACTTATAAGATAAAACCTTCCCCTTATCTTAGTGTCAGCCAGCACACTGCTATGAAAGGGACCATTACGTGTAGCTCTGTGAAAGTAATCCATGGTATTCTCTGTCTGTGTGGGTTGCTCTGTGTGGATGGAACCTCAGGATTAAGCACATATATACTTGGCAGTTTTGTCTGTCGCAATGATCAGTCCATTCCAGCTTTTCATGGAAATTTCTATGAAAGTCATTCCTTTTGACATTTTGACATTGAAAAAAATTATTCTTCTACCATTCTAGCATAAATTGATATTAATAGGTGTCCTGAGGGCAAGGGAAAGTATATAGATTTGCTTGATACTCTGTCCCCAAGGACTTTTAACCTGAAGAAAAAATATATTTTGACCCTCGAAAATTGTATTGTTCTCTGTTAGGAATCTATTGACTTTTGACAATCGAGGCTTCATTGTCTA
Source organism: Brachyhypopomus gauderio (assembly GCF_052324685.1). NCBI lineage: Eukaryota > Metazoa > Chordata > Actinopteri > Gymnotiformes > Hypopomidae > Brachyhypopomus > Brachyhypopomus gauderio. The sequence goes on from NC_135212.1 coordinate 7,840,015, forward strand.
GGACCCAGAAGATGTGTGCCTGTTCCCCATGATTTGCCTGTGTAGATTAACAACATTATTAACAACATTAATAACATAGATTCATAACAATTTGGATTATATAATACATTATTTTTATTTATTTATTTATGCACTCACACACACACACACACACACACACACACACACACACACACACACACACACACACACAGTGGGCAGAGGTCCTAAAGTTCCTAAAGTTCTAACATACTTGTAACCACAGTTGCTCCCTATAATCCTCTTGAGGGTGTAGTGCAGTATTTTGTCCATTCCATATTTGAGTATTCCGGCTGTTCTTTGGATGAGTATTCTGGCTGTTCCATGAGTGATGAGGCTCTTCTGGAGGTCAGTGATGTTTCATTCCTCCCTATTAGACGGCACAGTCCCAAGTGCCCCTGTCACAGTGGAGACAACCAAGGTGTCAACCTTCCAACTTTTCTGTAATTACTTTTCACTCTTTCAGTCACTGGTATTTATGTATTATTACACATAGGTCTGTATTGAATGCTAGACATTTGGGCAGACAGGAACCACACATTACAAGCTCTGTCCGAGTTCTGTGTTGTTTATTCACCACTGCTGCGAATTTTGGACAGCTGTCCCAGATGACGATGTGAACCGGAGTTGTGCAGCGCAGCTGTCTGTAAAGCTGTCTGTAAAGCTGTCTGTAAAGCTGTCTATGTCATGTTCGTTCCCCCTTAAAGACCCTCCTGCACTGATCAATAGTGACAAAAGGCTAATGTGGTTGTGCTACTTTACGTTACACAGCCTGTCCTCGATTAGACTGTTGCAGCACTGAGGGCAGAAGGACTGTGAGATTTATGCCTCCTCCAGCAGCACTGTTGCACAGTACTGTCCTGCTATTAATACTCCACCTCACTCATGTGGCTCAGACACTGGCACTGACCCTTTGGCTAGCAAACAGCTGTTGTATTTTTTGAGAATCTAAAAATCTGTTTGTTCCAACAATCTATTACAAGAAGCAGATGTTTGGAAAACCATCATTTTAGGCGCGTTCTGTGCATAGAAATAATCTGATCTCAAGGGCCATAAAGTTGCTGTTTGCAAGAGCAGACCACACCTTCAGTGAATCGGTTACAGTCCAGTCCGAGGAGTGAAGGGGACGGGGGACTGAGCAGGACTCTTCCTGAAGCTGCAGAGCAGGACAGAACCTGCTACTCGAAAGATCCCTCCTGATATCAAGATGTGAGAAATGGGTACAGGATTTGAAGAGAGTTGGTGGGTTGCAAAAACCTCAGAGAATACTGTATCTGTGTAGGTCTGTGCAGGTCCACCCCTGAGGTGAATCAGGAGTAGCATCTGTGTTTCCCAGTGTGTGTGTGTGTGTGTGTGTGTGTGTGTGTGTGTGTGTGTGTGTGTGTGTGTGTGTGTGTGTGTGTGTGTGTGTGTGATTGTGTGTGTATGTGCGTGTGTGTGTTGTTTGCATGCCCTGCTTCACGAGTGTTTCATGGAAGTGCTGTATGCTCAATGGCCTGTGACAGACTCATAATAGCTGTGCTTGTTAATGGGGCGATGAGCATCACTGCTAAAGCCCTTTATGAGTCTGTATTGACCCAGAGGAGGGGCTCGCTACTTAAATCATCTCCAGTAACAGGAGATCCTCATCCTCTCTCTCTGCTCACACAGCCAGCAGCAACCTTTAAACGACACACACACACACACACACACACACACACACACCCATATGACATGTGAGTCTGAGTCGGAGTCTGAGACAAATATGGATGATAAAGATGCCAGTGTTCTGTTTATATGTTTGGTCAGAGTTGAGTTGCATTGTGTGTGTGTGTGTGTGTGTGTGTGTGTGTGTGTGTGTGTGTGTGTGTGTGTGTGTGTGTGTGTGTGTGTGTGTGTACAGTGTGTAATTTGTTACAGTTTGTGTATGGTTACAGTGTATAACTGCTAAATGAAATTCAATATCTTTCGATTTGTGGGCGGGCCAGAATGTTGCCCTTGTGAGATCATGACATCAGAACAGTCCGGCCGCGTCTTTTTCTCTGACTCAGAAAACACAATAAACTCCATTAGCCTGTGCTGCGGGAGACAAAGACCAGTCTTCACGCCGGAGCAATGAGAGCACACTATGATCACATCAGTGTCTCAGAGCACCAGACCTTGGCTGTAGCCCCACTCTCATGTACCATGGACACAGTCTGGCTTGTGAAAGATGGAATGTTACATGGACATAGCTTCTAAAGTCATGTGCTTCTTTGCAGCTATTGGTCAGTGAATGCACTTTAAATAATCACTTCATGCATGTTCCCTGCTACCTGCCTAAACACCACTCTAGTCATGCAGTTTCTATTCTCTTTTTCTCCCACAGTGGCAGGTTGATCTGAGCACATGTTCAGATACACCAAGGTTCATGGATAACATGTAGCTATGTGTAGTTGCCACCATCTGATAATGCTGTAGTATTTCTTACTATTTAGAATGCCTATTTGGCTATTTTAAACTGTGGCTGAATAGATATAAAGGAGAGTTCTGAGAGTTCTGAAATGAACAATAGTTCTGAGAGTTCTGGAATGAACAAGAGTTCTGAGAGGTTTGGAATGAATGAGAGTTCTGGGAGTTCTGGAATGAATGGGTTCTGACAGGCCTAAACCTTAGGGTTAGGGTTAGTGCCTATGTGCAGTTTTGCGAGGACTTTAGCTACAGAACAGCAGACATTTTGACAAGGTAGTAATAGTGATTAAAACAAAGGAAGCAAACCTACACTGTGAAGTCGGTCCCAGCGAATCTGTGTTGACATTTCACAACAGAACGTCAGAACATCTCACACTACGTCACAAGTATGCTGTTTGCAGTGGGCAGTAACGTCTAAACCGTTATCCCTACCTGCACCTCTCACACAGGGATTATGGGTAGTGAGATGCTTCCACATCCACGCTGCTATAAATAATGTACGTCTAAGAGGTCTGCCCAAGAACGCAGGGTCAAGCGCGTCTGCAATGCTTGGCTTTTTCATGGTGTGTTATTCCTGTAACCTGGCAGCCTATACTGTGTACAGGGTGTGCTTACCCAGACAGAGCTCAGAGCAGCCAGCCACACCACACCCCGCCCCCCATCACACACAGACACGCTTGCCACACCCGTCTCTTTAACACGTATGCTGTCTGCTTGCAGGCAGTCAGAGCGCCCTGTGTTGTCAGAGAGACCGGCCTCGTCTGTAGGGGGAGGTGCCACGGGCTGCCCACCTTTCCCTCGTGCCTGCCAGCCAAATCATGTGACGCCTTCCTCGTCCAGTAACCATGGTGATGAGCTTTGGTCCAGACTGCATCTTGCAAAAGGAGGAACTAGAGAAGGAGAGAGAGTGTCAGAGAGGGCGCCAGAGAGCAGATAAGCCATCCAAACGCAGACACACGCAGTCACAAAGGGAGGGAGTCTGTCACGGATCCCCACACAGGGGATCAGTACCAAGCCTCTCACTTCCCCACTTCATGTCCAAGCTGCCAGTCTCAGCGGGGGAGGGGGGGTTTCACCCCCACCCTCATGTGTGTCTGCTCAACGCGGCTGTCGTGTTGGGGGCTTCCTGCTTTGTTGTGAAGAGATGAGACTTCATCCCTGAGCAGATGTGAGGTTGTAATTCAGAAAATCAATGATAAGACACAAGTTCGTAGACGTGTGTGCATTTCTAAAGGTGGATCCCTGGGTCTGTTTCTAAGGGTGGATCCCTGAGTCTGTTTCTAAGGGTGGATCCCTGAGTTTGTTTCTAAGGGTGGATCCCTGAGTCTGTTTCTAAGGGTGCTTCCCTGAGTCTGTTTCTAAGGGTGCTTCCCTGGTCTGTTGTTTCAAAACAAGCACTGAGCTCATGGGGTTGTTAACCTTACATTAATAGTTCTGCAGATTTCAGCTGGACTGCAGTGTGGTCGTCCCGCCCCCTCGTGCTGTAGCTAACGTGCAGGCAGCCCCTGTGTGTCAGCTGCGACTGTGATAAAAGCCTTAGACAGAAGCACCTCTCACCCTCTCCACTGATGCGATTGGCTATTTAAAGCCAGTTTTCTACTGGCTGGTGTCTAATCCATTTTAAAGGTCAGCTGATCACAGCATTGTAACAAAAGATCATTTAAGTAACTACATTAGCAAACACAGTAGTGTAAACAGCAGGCTGCATAAAATCCACTGATGTAAGATTAGAGGGTCATTGACTTAATTAATTTATATTATTCTATTCTAATCTGATTCTCTTAAGTAATCTTGAAAGGTTTTATGACATAGGAAGCAGTTGACAGTGGTTTTGTGTTGTGAATATTTTGTTGTTTCAAGACCAGCAGGTCCTTTCTGAGATGCTTCCATGACCTGTACCTGTCGTTTCAGTAGCAGTTATCCTGATCTTGTCTGTATGCGTCCTCACCAGGAACACTGTTACATCAGCACTAGGAAATGTGAAATGAATGTGAAATATACCATATTTGTCAATTGTGATTTTTTCACTGCAATCAAACTTTTCCTCTACATTTACCCATCTGTGCAGTTAGAACACACACACACACACACACACACACACTAGTGATTACTAGGGGGCTGTGGTGCACACGTGCCCAGAGTGGTGGGCAGCCCTAGCCCAGCACCCGGGAGCAGTTGGGGTTAGGTGCTCAAGGGCACCTCAGTCATGGCCTCAGGTCTGGGAATCGGACCCACGACCCTCCGGTCACAAGACCAGTTCCCTACCACAGGACCATGACTGCCCCAAAATGCAGTCTCCAAGCATTTAGGATCCTATGTTCCATGTCGTGTTTACTGTAGGGTAATACTTATATTACCAACTGATGTAGACTTCATTTGTCATCCTGTCATTTTTTTTTACACACAAACTGCTTAGGCTTTTTGTTCTGTTTAATGTAGAATTTACATAGAAATCTTGCATACTATTCCTGTGTGTTTTATGATATTTAAATAACAACAGTATTTACTAATATCTTACTGTTGGTACACGCCCTGTGAGACTGCACGTCTCTGTGTATCTGTGTAGTCTCTGTGTAGATGTGTACTTTCTGTGTATCTGTGTAGTCTCTGTGTAGTTTGTGTATCTGTGTAGTCTCTGTGTAGTTTGTGTATCTGTGTAGTCTCTGTGTAGCTTTGTAGTCTCTGTGTAGATGTGTACTTTCTGTGTATCTGTAGTCTCTGTGTATCTGTGTAGTCTCTGTGTAGCTGTGTAGTGTCTGTGCAGTTGTGTAGTCTCTGTGTATCGGTGTAGTCTCTGTGTAGCTGTGTAGTCTCTGTGTAGCTGTGTAGTGTCTGTGCAGTTGTGTAGTCTCTGTGTAGTCTCTGTGTATCTGTGTAGTCTCTGTGTAGCTGTGTAGTCTCTGTGTAGCTGTGTAGTCTCTGTGTAGCTTACATCTTATAAATGTTCTTCTTGCATATGCTGGAAGTATAAACCCTGTCTTCCAGTATAAACCCTATTACCATAATTCTGTTCAGCAGTACACTGTAAATAATAGTTCAGTTCAATAAGTGTGATGGAATTTGGAAATATGAATGACTATAAGGGTTCTGATCTACTGCTCTGTGTTAACAGTTTCCTGGGAAGACTGTAACATTTTTGTAAATATTACATCCTTACATACTCCATTTTTCTAACATATTTTGTTATATCAAACAGTTCAGAATTAGTTAAACAGACACTATGACTGCAAATGTTTAATTTTGCCACTGTGATGTGCATAAGGGAATATTTGTCCATCAGAATGTCACAGTAAAGTCCAGAGTATTGACTGGTTGTCTCAGAGCACTGTGAGTCTCCTGGGGTCACATCCAACCCCACAGACACTGCCCCAGACAGTTGTAGTGATTCTGTTTCCTGCTTTGAGTCATACACAAGGAGGCGTGTCCTCATAGTCCACTCCATCTGCTCTGGTACCATTAATGCAAAGATGCTGCAGTGATCCAGAGCTCGGTGGCCATGTGTGGAGGGTGTTGTGCAGGCTGCCAAACACCCAGCGGCAGTCTCAGCTTCCCACCATAATGCTGATTCATTTCATACTTCAAGAAATCTGTTTAAGATGTTTATTGCTTACCATTAAAATAGTGGGAAGCACCCTTCTTCAGACTCTCTGTGTGTCTAAATTTGGCATCTCTTTGCTTTCAGGAGACAAACAAGAGGTGAGGTCACTGCAGCGGTCTGTGGCTGAACAGTTTCAACAAAACCGAATGTATTCATGGTTCTGTCATCTATTCAGGGTTTGTGTGTAAATATATCTCCCCGAATCTCTTTCTGATTGTTCTGTTTGGTGTGCCCAGAACATTTTGATCTTGTGTCTTGCTTTGTTCAAATATCCTTACATATTTGATTTTTTAAAACCCCAAATCCAGAATGGTGTAAATTGGTTTTAGTTACTATCAAGACGTTATATAGTCACGTCAGGATAATTGGATAATATAGTCAAGATAATTGAGGTCAGGGACTTGAATTTAGAATTACACAATGTTCTGTAGCCGGATAACACGGACTTTATAGGCTTTCTATCACTTAGTAGACATTTTGCCTTTAAGATTAAAGTTGATGGTGTTTGTGGACCGGAGATGGCAAACTGTATCCAACCACCCTCGCCAACAATAACACAAACAAAACCTTGAAGATCCTGCGGGCGAAACTGGTCCTGTTCTCTGTGGGCGGGTTAATGTGGAGCCCGCCGTTGTGTGCGGTTGGGGATCTGGTCTTACAATACTGCCGTTTAAAGTCCGTCGTTTGTAAATATTATGGATAGTGTGCAAAAAGCACGACCAAAAAGGACGACCAATTGTAAAAAAAAAGCGTTTACTTGTCAACACTAAACAGTTAAAAGTGGACAACCAAGACGTGGACCCGTCGGTTCTGTAACGCCCATTTTCACGTCATGGTAGAAAACCAATCGGATTAAAAATGTGAAAACGTCCTGCTGCATTTCGAGGGGGAATACGGGGAGAATTCATTTGTTTTACATTTCACATCTATTCTGGACTGTACAGTAATAAATAACACAAGTAGATATCGGATGTGTTGTGTACGTAGTTTTGCACAGACGGGACGGAGCGGTTGGTTTGAGGGAAACCAGCACACGTTTGGGTTTCGGTGCCCCTTCTTCCTGCTGGACTTGTGTGCTCCGGATCCGGAGAGTCGCCCATGATCGCCTCCCCGCCGCCGCATGTGAATAAACAAACACGGGTTCAGAAGGAAGGATCGGTGCAGGAGCTCCGTGGCGATCGGAACTTTGGACGCACGTTTATTGGACCGATTTCACAGGAAATGCCTTCGCTGGAAAAGCTGTTGGGGTCGCGCGTATAGGAGGACTACCCCGCGGTGGTGTGACCCGTGTCCGTTTCTCCTGGTTCCGCCGAGGTGAGCTCACGGATCCGCTCGATCCTGCCGACCCAAACGCGACCACGTCGGGCTGATTCGGTGATCTGAGCGATCATGGGTCATTGATTCCTTCGCGCCTGTAATAGATCAAGCGAGCGGAGGCGGTCGTGCTCCCTGGCTGCCCGAGGCAGGTGTGTGTGTTGGTGTAACACTCTGTGCCCGGTGCCATCACGTCGTATTGCGGAGGGAGCTGGTGACACACTTTGGTCACGCCAAAATTCACTTCGTGCGCGCCTTTGTTTTGCAGGATGATGATATACCAGCAGAACTGCATTCTCGGACACTTTTAAGACCCCCCCCCCCGGTTCTGGCATTTCACGTTAGTCAGAACCGTCTATTCTGAGCGTCTATTGAGCAGGACGTGTAGTTAACTTCTAGTGTGTATGAATGGCAGACGAGCTAAAGGACAGTCCAGATCACACCAGCACCATGGGCCTGCCTACGTCAACGTCCATGCATCGTAGAACAAAAACTATAACGTCATCAGTGACAGAGAGGTGAAGGGACTCCCTTTATAGCAGCCGTTTGTCAGGGTTATGATCCTTCATTTTATGTTGCGGTGTTTATTAAAGCTTTATTGGGTGTCCTTAAAGCTGGCGTCTGACCTTTGAACGCCATGGCATGGAGACATAGCTAGGGGTCTGATCATCAATGTTCAGAGAAAGCAATGGCAGGAGTGTTTTAGCTAATGGAGAAAAATGATCACAGATCTGACGTTTTCTTTTCAGTCTTCGTTCTGTCCGCTGCCCCATTGTGTAGTTGTTTGTTGGTTTATTGTGGGAGCACGGAGTCACTGAGGGGAACAGCTGAGGGCTGGGTTGGGTGGTTTGTAGATTTGCTATAATAGTTGTGTTGACAGGGTCTAATAAAAGGGTTACTCCTGAACAGTGTTGATGATGTGCTGAATAAACAGGATTTTGGATTTTCTCACAAATGGCACAAATAAGCACCTCATTAATGAGAGGTTTCTGAGGTTCATCAGAGCCTCTTGGTTGACGGACATCTTGGACGAAAGACTCTCCGATTGTTGTTCATGTTTGCAGGTGAGCTGACGACTCTGAGAGCAGGAGAGGGAGGGAAGGACTGGAAAGAGGGTTTCCTGCTGACTCAGAGTGCAAGCGGTTGATCCCAGTGGTGTAAACGCCAGGCAGAGACGGGATGTTTTGCGTTCTTTCTAAAGCTCTCGTCTGCGAGGGAGTGCTGGTTTTCTTTTCTGTTGTGGTTACTGGACACAGAGGAACCCAGGTCAACCTTACATAGACTAAAACGCGCCTGTAGTAGGACCACCAGTACGGCGTTGGTTTTGGTTTACTGTCACTGGGATTAGACATTCAGGAACAGAGAAGCATTAACTGTCTTCCAGAATTCCAGTGAGCGATCACTAACTGGCACGGAGTCTGCCAGTGGTCACAGTCGCTGCGGGCACTGAGTTAGCCTTAAGGGAAGGGTGTTAACCCTGTGCCTGCTATTGCTGGGGTGCTGCGGGCTCAGGAATTCCCTGCTGCTCTGTTTCATGTTTAAATGCTGGTCCCTTCTCCAGAGGTCAGATCAGAATTGGTGTGGAAGGAGAGACAGGTGGTCTGGCCCAAATAAGAGCCTACATGGGAACTGAAGGCAAATGAGAGTGTAGTCGCAGTATTGAAGGGTGCTACTGAGTGTAGTCGCAGTATTGAAGGGTGCTACTGAGTGTAGTCGCAGTATTGAAGGGTACTACTGAGTGTAGTCGCAGTATTGAAGGGTACTACTGAGTGTAGTCGCAGTATTGAAGGGTACTACTGAGTGTAGTCGCAATATTGAAGGGTAGTACTGAGTGTAGTCGCAATATTGAAGGGTACTACTGAGTGTAGTCGCAATATTGAAGGGTACTACTGAGTGTAGTCGCAATATTGAAGGGTGCTACTGAGTGTAGTCGCAGTATTGAAGGGTGCTACTGAGTGTAGTCGCAGTATTGAAGGGTGCTACTGAGTGTAGTCGCAGTATTGAAGGGTGCTACTGAGTGTAGTCGCAGTATTGAAGGGTGCTACTGAGTGTAGTCGCAGTATTGAAGGGTGCTACTGAGTGTAGTCGCAGTATTGAAGGGTGCTACTGAGTGTAGTCGCAGTATTGAAGGCGGGTTGGTGGTTGCTAGGGCTCTACTGAGATTATGAATTTTTTTTACATTTGCAAGAGTTTATAAGTCTCGCATTTTTTGGCAGTTCCTTTATAGATCTGATTCTAATTAAACACACAGTTTTAACAAAAATGTGGAGTCCTAGTGACCTCGGTCTCCTAAAGTATTCAAAGAATTTTTACCCCAAACAGAAAGAACATGTGGCGTAACAACATGGGTCTGAACGTGCATATATGGCTGGTGTTTGTCATGTTTCATATTTTAGCAGAGAAATAGGCAAATGATGTCTGTGATGGCTGTAACAAGTTTGCCCTCATGTGACCTTTGTGTTGTATCTGCTGGTCTTATCAAGGATAAAAATACCTGACTAATAAACCAGAGTTCAGATGCTGTCTTTGTTGCTATTAAATGCAAATATGAGATCAGTCACAATGCTTTCAGATGGACTGCAGCATAGTTGTGGTATTCATGCTAGCCTTTGCGTGTAGATAGTGAATTGTGTTTACTTAGTGACCCTTGGACTGGTGTAGTCACTGCCATGACACCACCCTGCAGCCCAGGCAGGTTCCAGGCAGGTTATGATTAGGATTATCTGCAGTAGGTTAGGGCTGGGGTTACCTTTAGCACGTTAGGGTTGGGGTTACCTTTAGCACGTTAGGGTTGGGGTTACCTTTAGCACGTTGGGGTTGGGGTTACCTTTAGCACGTTAGGGTTGTGGGTTCAGCAGGTTCCAGGCACTCCCATGTGATGTGAATGTGAGTTTAGGGTTTAGGGTTAGGGGTTAGGGTTTCCTTCAGAAGGTTCCAGACACTTGTGTATGTTATGAGAGCATAAAGCAACTCTTGTTCTTTAAACAGCCTGTCTGGCTTTGTTGACTTTTGACTGACATGGGAGTTTTCCTTCTGTGGTGAGAGTGAGGACAGCTTTTCTAAGGAGACATGTCTGACTTCTTGATTCTGCTCTGTGCAAAAGCACTAAAAGCTCCACCTGGGTTGACCTTGTGGTAGGTGTGTTCTACTGTGTCATTTTGTCCACGGTGAAGGTTGTTTCTTGGATTTATTATTGTATTCTAGTGACCATTGCTGTCATTGTCTGCTGTGATATTGCCTCGAGCAGCCAATCCAAACTGCTTGTAAAATCGCGTGTTAAGTATAAAGGACTATCCCACAGTGACTGACATTTCAAATTACACATCTTCTTACCAGGTAGGTACAATTACAGGTCACGCATATGTGGACTGGCGGGAAAGACATGGCTTTGTTGACAGTGTCTCCTTAAGTGGGACGTGTGCTGCCCGTCCTGCCTGCGGTTAGCGTTAGCTCTCTCTTTTGCTCTGTGAGGTGCGTCAGGTCGATCCATATTTGGTGTCTTTCCTTCTCCTGTAATCTGGGTGTGATGTCATTGTCTTTTATTGTCGTCTGTGGTGTGGTGGAGCTCAACCCCACGTGCCTCACGCCGTCGTGTGCAGTCACAACACCATTAGAACCTTCCAAACCTTCAACGCCCTTTCTTACCCTTTACCACAAATCCACTCTAACTGTACGTTTATCTCCTGGAGGCATTTATTAATGAATACATGAATACACAATGACACACATCCTCCTGAAACATGAGCAGAGAGCCCTCTTCCTCCTGCCTCTCTGCCCACGGAGCTGAGGAGATGTCAGGGCGTCTTCTTGTGGGTGTTCTGCCTCAGCTGTCACTGTACCCTGGTCCACAGTGCTTCCTTTAACGCCCCACACTGCTGCGTCATAAATTGGTCTCTTCACTAGCTCGGTTCTCTTCTGAAACGGAGAGACGGCGGGACGGAGAGACGGAGAGACGGAGAGCAGCTTCCGTGTTGCCCTTGTTCTGCTGGTCTCCTTTTCCCAGGATGCCGCAGTGTCCTCGGTGTCGTGCCGTGGTGCGCGTGTGCGTTTCCGGCCCGCTGCCTCCCTCAGTGTGCTCACCTCAGCAGGGAGTCTGGCACATGCACACTCACACAGTTCCTTCTTAGCCCCACTTCCTTAGCAACTGTCTCTAAGCATGTCCTTTTAATCGGAGGAGTAGAGGACCACACAGTGATTACAGCTATGCGTGTATGTGCACAGCTATCCATGTAGGAACTAACCCTAACACCTAGTCTACAATTTGAGGTGTGTCCTGTGTACTTGGAGTTCTTCATGTTTGATAATAGACGGTGCAGTAATGTTGTGAATGTGCAGACAGGTCGTTAATCATTATCTTACAAGACCTCGGACAACAAAAGGAAAATGTTAATAAGCATCAGTAAATAAAAATGTCATCTTGGTTACCCTTTGTTTGTGTGAACGAAGAGTTTCTCCAGTGTTTGCTTAGAAATAAATATACTGCTGTATTCCCCAGCAGTTTGTTTAGAGACCTGTTGTAGGTAGGTCTGTTGTTGTTTTTAGTCATCATCTAGTCCATGATCAGTGGTTGGTTTCTGATCACAGGGCTGTTGCTGCTGGGGTTTTTGTGTGGTGGAATCAATTTCCAACTGAGCAGACTGACGAGATAAAAATAAAAAAATAAAAAGATCACCAACACTGCTTGTGCCTCAGAAACGGCTCAACACTGCTTGTGCCTCAGAAACAGCTCAAGGATGTTGTGTTAAGGATGGTTCTCCCAAAATATATACTGAGTCTGTAATGTTAACAACTAAAGTCACTGAGAGGGGGAGGGGGGTGTGATCCCAGGAGCGTGATGGGTGAGGGATCATCTACATTTACACTCTAGGACTCTCTGGGCAGATATCTCACCTCAACATGCAGCAGCTTCTCCATCTAGCAGGAATTCCAATACAGTGGGAGTTGTAGTCCTGGAGTTGTAGGTGGGGCTGGTGGCCTGCATCAGCAGAACGCCTAGAGTTGTGGGTTGGACTGTAGGCGGGGCTGTGGGCGGAGCTGTAGGCCTGCATCAGCAGAATGCCTGGAGCTGGAGGCGGGGCTGTAAGTGGAGCTGCGTTTGTGGAGCTCTGGCTTGAGACGTCCTGCAGATCTGTGGTTATCTTTAGCACACATCCAAGTGGTGCTGGGGTTCCAGTCTTCTGCAGAAGCTCTTTCACACTGAAATACGAGCTTGTGTAAAAAGGTCCTCACAATTTTATAGTGTCTCGGTTTGTTTAGCTCACTAAGCTAGTGAACCTGTGTTTATTTTGCATAATGCAGTGTTGGTGGATCTCTGCGATTTGCAGTCCACCCTTGGCCTGAATCTTAGTTTTTGTGTTGCTAGTTTAGGTGTAAATATGTTGAGTGACGCTGCACTTGCTTTGAGGTTTTCACACATTCACCTGGTTAACCACACACATCTGTTGGTTGTGAGATATGCAAATATAAGAATCTGATATTCAAATGTTACGATTCTGGCAACCAGTCATGACATGTTTGACATGCATGACATACTTTAAGTATTGATCACTGTGGTGGGAGGAATGTGTCTAGACAGTCAGGTGGCGTTCTTTGACATTTTTGTCATGGACGTTGGCTTCATCTTCTCCACGTTGTCTGAAAGAGCAGTGATGGTGGAGGAGTGTGTAGACCAGCCTGAGGTCTGGGCTCACTGGGGTCATCCAGGAGAGTAGGGTTTAGCGTTAGGGGATAGGCATCAGGGCCATCTCCTCCAACAAACCACTGGTGTAGTCTTAAAGCTTGCATGTGATTGGTTGTTCCCTTAAATGACCAAACAAATGATCTATCATAATCTGTACTTATGAATGATTTGATGACTCTCCAGAAGATGGACAGTTTGTCTGATTGTCCTTTGCCGTTGGACACATCACATGCTGGTTTTGAAAGTAGCCCAGTTACTGGGTGTTTTTTCCATGATTTTGAAGCATTTCTTTTGCATTTGTTTGTGCCTTTTGCTCTGTAAGATGTTCAGTTGGAAAATTACTGTGTTTGCCTTGGTGGAAGATGAGGGTGGTGTTAGATGGAGGTGTCCCTGTGTCGGGGCTCCCTGCTCCATCACAGAGACCTGCACTGATGGTGCTGTACGGTGCTTCACCCTCCTCTCCATCGGGAGCGCTGAGCTGACACAACACCATGTGAGACATTTTTTTTTTACTGTTGTCGATGTGGACACCACCTTCCTGGACACCACCTTCCTGGTATCACTGCTGTCCTGTTTCTGCTGGTCTTCTGCAGACTGGCACATCGCCTGGTCTTGTGTCGTCCAGGACTGGAGAATGCAGGATGTCCTGCAGCGGGACTGGTGTCTTGCCGTGCGTGTTGTCCGTGTGTCGTAACTGTTCCTTAAACGTGCTCAGCTGAACACTTGAGCTGTCGAGCCAGAGCGCTCCGCTTCACAGCACGAGTTAACGCGCCTCATCGATTTAGGAAATATTTACATGTAGTGGCCAACCAGATGATGAAGTCTGCAGTCTGAATGTGGGGGTTACATAAGTGGATATGTAAAAGGTATATTAGCATGTATTAGTATATATTAGTATATCAGCCTCTATGTATTCAGTGTTCCCATTTCCCACTGATCCCAGTGCGCAGGCAGTCCACCTCCTTCAGAACCAGGTCGCTTTTCCTCTCGAGGACTGACTGATTTTGACAGCACACTTTCCTTCTGTGTGCTTGTGGTATATATAATATGCACAGTATACAATATATAGAACTGTAAACCTAATTGGAAGTCTTGTATATTGTGGTTTATTAACTGTAACACTAATATGAAATCCTGTACATGTTTCAGCAATGAAAACAAGCTAAACGGGTGTTGGGGTTGTTTCTACAGCAACCGTGTGTGTGATTCTGCCATCCCTCTCACATTTTCCAACTGGCAGCCATGCTCGGTGTCCTCCGTCATCACCACAGAGATAGTCAGCTTGTGTCCTGTGATGTAACTTTCCCTTGGAGCTGTTGCTACAGCAACAGCATACGGTCTCACCACGTGACCTCGCTGAGAAGAGAGGCAGCCGTGGAGGTTGATGACACCATAGCTGCACGGTGGGAGTGCAGGTACTGGTGTGACTTCCTGTCCAGTTTGGGGTATGTGGGAGTGCAGGTACTGGTGTGACTTCCTGTCCAGTTTGGGGTATGTAGAAAGCGTGTGGACCGTAGCTGGGGCGGGGGGGATTGGAGAGGAGCAGACAACGCAAAACAAGAACACAAACTCAGACACGGTGACCTCTGTGCCCCGCCCCTCTCTCTGCTCCGCCCCCTCTGTCTACTCCGCATGAAGGTCTCTTGAGTCTGATATATTGAGCTCTGTCATGTTAGCATGCGCAGGTATCAGCTGCTTTAACTCCAAGATGACCTAAAAACCTCGTTTAACTCGTAGCTTGTTTCCTATAATAGGAGAGTACATTTTTACTGAGCTATGGACTATGGACTTTTTTGTAACACACACACACACACACACACACACACACACACACACACACACACACACACACACACACACAAACCCTCTACCAGGCTAATCCTGGAGCCTGCATGTAGTATGTTTTTGTTTTGCGTGTGTTAGGGTCCATCAGACTGATTACTCACACACCTGTACGCATGAACATGAACAAATTCACATGTGAACGCACGTCACATAAATTCATTATGCATGTTCACATTTGTGTTATCTTTATACATTTGCATGTGTATTATTGTATTGTATTACTCCCCTTTGTGTGTGTTGGTGTTTGTTTACTCTGGGGAGGTGTGGTGACTGGGTAATGAGAGGGGGCGGGGCTTGGTAGTTTGTGGTGTAATGGCTCCTCCCACAGACTTTCCTGGCCTACGGTCCATAGCATGTTAGCACATCTGCATTACACCCTGTCAGATCTGAACAGGTCTGATGAGACTCCTCCCTCCTACTGTCTGCTCTGCTGTGTCAGGGGGTCACGCGGCGGTGTGGGGTCACGTGACTCTGGCTGCATGCAGGTCCGTTGACCATGTCAGAAGTGTAATATCCCTGTAATGGCACTGTCTCTATGGCAACAATGCAGTGCAAAGCATTTCCGGTGGGTGGACCGGATGCTGCAGGTAGAACTTTCAGGCAGCAATGTGATGATGGGGGCGGGGCAGGGGGCGGGGCATCGCTGGCTCTTACTGCAGCCTGCCTGGGGAGATTGAGTGGCGACATGGCTACTTTATGGGCGCTGGGCCAGAAGTGCAGGCCACCGGGTTGGAGGGTGATCCCTCACAGACAGACATGCCCTGTCCTTACAGCAGTGGCCCCATTACTGCAGAACAGCAATCAAAAACCTCTCAACAAATCGCTTCACAGAGGTGCAGACTGTGGATTCTGGTTATTTGTCAGTTCACACAGAATTAAAGTGATCACTCCGAAGTGTTTTAGCTGCAGTGTGTTCTCAGGAGAAACAACGTGGTGTGCCTTACCTTTTAAGGGATATTACGTTGCATTGGTGAACCTCAGCGGGCAGTGAGTGTGTGTGCGTGTACGTGTACGGATTTGCCATGAGTCCCGTGCTGGTGCAACTGATGTGAAGAGTCTGTATGAACCAAAAGGACATTGCGGTTATCTGTGACATACAGACACGGGGAGGGGAGCAGACAGCATTGTTTCTGTGATCCAAACACGCTCGTCCTGCCGTCTCACGTGGACGTCACACGTGGATGTCTCACGTGGACATCACCGCAGACCTTACTGGTGTGTCTGAGCAGCCGTGAAGATCTGAAACACAGACGGGGCCGCAGAGGCAGAAAGACAGACTTGACCGAGCTTCAGGGTGGAGGCCATGCTGGTTCCACAGGGGTGGTGGTGAGAGTGGAGAGCTGGAACGCTTCCTCCAGCCCTGCACCACCTCCAGACCTACACCACCCCCCCCCCCCCCCCCCCCCCCCCCCCTCGTCATTTATCCATCACTCTGTCCACTGGGTGGAGATTTCCTTGGAACAAACCACACTGTGCATGACTGTGCATATGTGCACACCCATATGTGTGTGTTTGTGTGTGTGAGTATGGGCATGTGTGTGTGTGTGTGTGTGTGTGTGTGTGTTTAAGAGGTGGAGTTATTTACCTTGGTTACTGTGGGACTGTCCTTGGCCTACAGAAATCCATTCTTTTAACACCCCCATGTTGTGATCCAGGGTCATAGTGTGTGTGCTCACCTCCAGGGTCATGGTGTGTGTGCTCCCCCCCGGTCCACCCGGGCAGGGTTAGGAGGGCCTTCCACTGACCACCACATGCAGGGAAACATTCTCTTCAGTTTAGTGGCATTTTGACATTCACTCAGACGGGATTTACTGCCGGTGTGTAAAAGCTGCGCTCTGCGTATGATCCTGTCTGATAGAGTCAGACGGACGTCAGAGATGCTGCTGAGAGGTTTGGACCCATGGGGCAGGATGATGGTGTCCACTGGAGCAGGAGGAGAGTGTGATGAAGCAGCCTCCCTCAGCCTCCACCCTCAGCTCCACCATTAAACAGTCATACACTGAAATGCACTCTGTGGGTAGAACCATCCTGTGTAAGGGACTTTGTAGCCGGAAGTATCAACATTGCTAAGATATATATGTGTATATGTATTACATATGTATATATATATATATATATATATATATATATATATATATATATATATATATATATATATATATATATATATATATATAATACAAACAGGCACAGAGCTGAGGTTTGTTTGGCTGGACAGCACTTGATGGTGTGGCAACAACTTACAGTTGCGTGTTCCCTGTTGGCACATGACTGAGGTCTTAAATACTCACTCTACAGGTACTGTATAAATATAAATACTCACTCAAGACATTCTTCGTTGAAAGTTGCGTGTTTAACTTGGACACCGTTGGGTAGATTCATCGTAACTAATACATCAAAGTACATTAATCCATTGAGTGTTGCTGCCTTGTGTATCCGCATTGGCTGTGCCTGCCAGCAGGGGGTGCCGGTGTGTACTCTTAGCACTCCTTCCGTACTCATAACTGTGACTCCGACAGCAGCAGGTGGCGATGGGTCTCCCTCTCCCACCACGTGTGCCGGCCCCACCACGCGGGCCCCACCAGGGCAGGGTTCTCACGTGTCCTTGTGCTCTACACATGACCTTACTGTAATGCATCACACTCCAGTACCGCCTGGACGTTCTCGAACAAGCCGATTCGCTACAGCGCGATCAACCAATCAGGAGCAGATGTGCGGGTTCGGTGTCCGGTGAAATCTTGTTCAGCAGAAAGTTGTCTCGTATTACAAAGAGCAAACGTACACAAACTTTTATGATGTAAGAAAAGGCGTTGACTGTACTGTCTCCATGAAGTTACACTCTGTTTGATGTTTCCTGGACAGGAAAACAAAACGGTCATTTGTCAGGGAGAGGCCATGATCTCTCCTGGGGGAGTAATTTATTTATTTATGTATGTATGGTGCAAAGTGAGTTGGCAGTCTTTCAGTTTCTTGGCAACAGTGCTGCTCATCAGTTAAAGTTCTCTCTCATGTCCTTTCTCCGTAGGACAGAGATGTGTGGAGCAGGGAGCTGAACCTCAGAAGCCCCACATCGGCCCCACGTTCCCCCCCGGCAGGGGTGACGGACCATGGGAGATGGAGGTGTTACCTCGGCAGGAGAAAGGGTCAACCAGTCCCACGTGCTGTTCGACGGCTTTGTGCAGGCCTCCACCTGTAAGGGCACCCTCAAGGCCTTCCAGGACCTGTGCGACTTCCTCGAGCTCAAGCCGAATGAGTACCGCGTGTTCTACCACAAACTCAAGTCCAGGCTGAACTACTGGAAGGCCAAGGCTCTGTGGGCCAAACTGGACAAACGGGCCAGCCACAAGGAGTTCAAGAAAGGCCGCGCCTGCTCCAGCTGTAAGGTGAGGAAGGAGGGGGCACGACCTCGCCCGAGAGGGCACGACCTCGCCCGAGAGGGCACGACCTCGCCCGAGAGGGCACGACCTCGCCCTAGAGGGCACACCCCACTGTTTCATGCCATGCTTTGATCTTGTGTGCTCAACCTGTGTCCTTGGTGCTTATGATTTCTTGTTTGTGGCAGTGTTTGATCATCGGTGCGGGACCATGTGGGTTACGCACCGCCATCGAGCTGGCATTCCTGGGGGCCAAGGTGGTGTTGGTGGAGAAGAGGGACGCCTTCTCGCGCAACAACGTCCTGCACCTCTGGCCCTTCACCATCCAGGATCTGCGTGGGCTCGGCGCCAAGAAGTTCTACGGAAAATTCTGTGCAGGCTCCATAGACCATATCAGTGAGTCCACAGAGCACGCTGATGAGTTGGGTCTGATTTATGTCTGACCAGAGTCTGAGTTATTTCTGTTTTATCTGGTTAAGGTCTGAGTAGGGTCTGTTGTATGAGGTAGGTCTGATTACATCCGAGTTGGGTCTAAGTTCCTTTCCTACATCTTTGCAGGTATTCGTCAGCTCCAATTGATGCTGCTTAAAATGGCTCTGCTCCTGGGTATTGAGATCCATGTCAACGTGGAATTCAAAGGCCTGATCGAACCCCCAGAGGACCAGGAGAATGAGAGTACGCTGCTTCTTCGTGTCTCGTCTGGGACCAGGTGCTGTGTGAGTGTTGCAGCCTGTCGTCATTTCCGTAACACTGACTGTCCTCTCCAGGAACGGGCTGGAGAGCCAACGTCAACCCCAGAACACACCCTGTCAGCGAGCTGGAGTTTGACGTCATCATCGGAGCGGATGGCAGGAGAAACACCTTGTCAGGTAAACAGAATGATGGAAGAATGTTGTTTGTTAATCTCCTCATTCAATGAGGGTTTTTATGTCAAGATCTTGGTCTTGCTACGAAATCATGGCACATTCATCCTAGTGGTTCTAATATGCTTAGTCTGCTGGTGTTTACTCATGCAGACTACTTTAACAGGAAAAAAAAACGTTTAGAAGATCTGGGGCTTTCATGACTTGTTTGGCTGGTTTTGCCATTTGAGGATTAATGATAATTATTAAATGACATGGGAGATCTTGGCTCCTGTCCTAAATCCTGATGTTCAGTAGAGGGCACTTTCTCATAACAGGAGAACCAAGGCAAAATGTACCTGGATCTGTTACAGATGTTCTGCGTTACAAGAAAATGAGTAATACGGGTAAAGAGAAAAAAAAACATGGAGCTGATTGGCATTAAGGCCTAATTCTATTTTACCCCCCCCTCCCTTCCACTCACACACCCCTCCCCCTCACACACCCCTCCCCCTTCCACTCAGACACACCCCTCCCTTTTTCCTAAGCTCCACCCCTTATCTGCTACTCAGCCACACCACTTCTGTATCACTCAGGTCTGTTTCCATATAAGCAATCAAGGACTGTTGGTGGTGTATTGGGATTTTGAAGCGTTGTTCGTTTTGTCGGGGAAGATTTCAGCTACTAAACCAACAGGGATACTCAAGAGTTAGGAGTAAAAATAAGAGAGTTAAGTTACCATATTGCCAGTTGTGACTTTCACCCCAATCGGAATGAGTCTTCCACATTTACCCATCTGTGCAGTGAGAACACACACACACACACACACACACACACACACACACACACACACACACACACACACACACACACACTCTAGTGATCACTAGGGGGCTGTGGTACACACACCCACGCACACACACACACACACACACACACGAGTGATCACTAGGGGGCTGTGGTGCACACACACACACACACACACACACACACACACACACTAGTGATCACTAGGGGGCTGTGGTACACACACACATACACAAACACACTCACAATCACTGGGGGGCTGTGATACACATATCTAGAGAGGTGGGCAGCCCTATTCCAGCCCCCGGGGAGCAGTTGGGGGTTAAGTGCTCAACTGCATTTCAGTCATGGCCTGGGAATCGAACCCACGACCCTCTGGTCACAAGACCATGATTGCTCCAGAGTGGACTCTTTCTGAGGCTTTAGTTTCTTGTCCTCTCTCTCTTCCCTTGCCTCCCTCTTTACTTCACCATTGCTTATTATGGCGTGTCCACAGGGTTCAGAAGGAAAGAGTTTAGAGGGAAGCTGGCCATCGCCATCACGGCCAACTTCATCAACCGCAACACCACCGCCGAGGCCAAGGTGGAGGAGATCAGCGGAGTGGCCTTCATCTTCAACCAGAAGTTTTTCCAGGACCTCAGGGAGGCCACAGGTTTGGCGTGTGTGTGTGTGTGTGTGTGTGTGTGTGCCCGTCCTGTCCTTGATGGCTTTGTGCTGAGTTGGCAGCGTTTTAAGAGGCTGTTGTGTTTGGTCTGCCAGTCGTGTAATTGCTACTGTTGCTCTGTAATAAAGAGCAGCACAGAATCAGTGAGGACAGACAGGCTGAAGGAGTGTAGTTCTTTCTCTGTTTAAAAGAGTGTAGGTCTCTCTCTATGTAATGTCCATTAAAGAAGTGTAGGTCTTTTTCTATGTAATGTCTGTTAAAGGAGTGTAGTTCTCTCTCTATGTAACGTCTGTAAGGGAGTGTAGTTCTCTCTTTGTAATATCTGTTAAAGGAGTGTAGGTCTCTCTTTATGTGACATCTGTAAAGGAGTGTAGTTCTCTCTCTATGTAATGTCTGTTAAAGGAGTGTAGGTCTCTCTTTATGTGACATCTGTAAAGGAGTGTAGTTCTCTCTCTATGTAATGTCTGTTAAAGGAGTGTAGGTCTCTCTTTATGTGACGTCTGTAAAGGAGTGTAGTTCTCTCTCTATGTAATGTCTGTTAAAGGAGTGTAGGTCTCTCTTTATGTGACGTCTGTAAAGGAGTGTAGTTCTCTCTCTATGTAATGTCTGTTAAAGGAGTGTAGTTCTCTCTCTATGTAATGTCTGTTAAAGGAGTGTAGGCCTCTCTCTATGTAATGTCTGTTAAAGGAGTGTAGGTCTTTTTCTATGTAATGTCTGTTAAAGGAGTGTAGGTCTCTCTCTATGTGACGTCTGTAAGGGAGTGTAGTTCTCTCTCTATGTAATGTCTGTTAAAGGAGTGTAGGTCTCTCTTTATGTAACGTCTGTTAAAGGAGTGTAGTTCTCTCTCTATGTAATGTCTGTTAAAGGAGTGTAGGTCTCTCTCTATGTAATGTCCATTAAAGAAGTGTAGGTCTTTTTCTATGTAATATCTGTTAAAGGAGTGTAGGTCTCGCTTTATGTGACGTCTGTAAAGGAGTGTAGTTCTCTCTCTATGTAATGTCTGTTAAAGGAGTGTAGGTCTCTCTTTATGTAACGTCTGTTAAAGGAGTGTAGTTCTCTCTCTATGTAATGTCTGTTAAAGGAGTGTAGGTCTCTCTCTATGTAATGTCCATTAAAGAAGTGTAGGTCTTTTTCTATGTAATGTCTGTTAAAGGAGTGTAGGTCTCTCTCTATGTAACGTCTGTAAGGGAGTGTAGTTCTCTCTTTGTAATATCTGTTAAAGGAGTGTAGGTCTCGCTTTATGTGACGTCTGTAAAGGAGTGTAGTTCTCTCTCTATGTAATGTCTGTTAAAGGAGTGTAGGTCTCTCTTTATGTAACGTCTGTAAGGGAGTGTAGGTCTCTCTCTATGTAATGTCTGTTAAAGGAGTGTAGGTCTCTCTCTATGTAATGTCTGTTAAAGGAGTGTAGGTCTCTCTCTATGTAATGTCTGTTAAAGGAGTGTAGGTCTCTCTCTATGTAATGTCTGTTAAAGGAGTGTAGGTCTCTCTCTATGTAATGTCTGTTAAAGGAGTGTAGGTCTCTCTCTATGTAATGTCTGTTAAAGGAGTGTAGGTCTCTCTCTATGTAATGTCTGTTAAAGGAGTGTAGGTCTCTGTCTTTAATGTCCGTGTCTGTGAATTGTCTCTCTGCCTGTCAGGGATCGATCTGGAGAACATTGTGTACTATAAGGATGACACACACTACTTCGTCATGACTGCCAAGAAACAGAGTCTACTGGAGAAGGGAGTTATTCTGAACGTGAGTGATGATGGAGCTACTCCACCCACTCCACCTCCACACTCCCCTCCCCTCCTCCACATTTACATTTACATTTATGGCATTTGGCAGATGCCCTTATCCAGAGCGATTTACATTTTTTAAATCTCATTTTTATACAAGTGAGCAATTGAGGGTTAAGGGCCTTGCTCAGGGGCACCTCAGTCATGGCCTCAGGTCTGGGAATCGAACCTACGAGCCTCTGGTCACAAGACCAGTTCTCTAACCACCAGGCCATGACTGCCCACCACACTCCTCCACCACACTCCCCTCCTCTCCTCCACCACACTCCTCCTCCACCACCCTCCCCTCCTCCACCAATCTCTCTATGATTTCTGCTTTAGCTCACTACATATTCACTGCTTCCTTCAGGACATGTCCTCATGTCCTGGCCTACGGTCCTGTAGTGTCCTAGAGGACTACGCCTGTCATGTCTGGGTGGGGGTGTCCTCTCAGAATGCCTCCATCAGAAGCACAGTTCCAGTTTCTAGTTTCTGCTATGTATGTGTGTGTGTGTATGTCAGGACTATGTGGACACGGAGATGCTTCTGTCCCGCGCTAACGTGGACCAGACCGCCTTGCTCGCCTACGCTCGTGAAGCAGCTGACTTCTCCACCAACCACCAGCTACCTAAGCTGGACTTCGCCATCAACCACTATGGGCAGCCTGACGTAGCCATGTTTGACTTCACCTGCATGTACGCCTCGGAGAACGCGGCGCTGGTACGACAGTGTAACGGGCACCAGCTGCTCGTAGCAATCGTGGGCGACAGTCTTCTGGAGGTGAGGGTCGACCTTCCCTGCCCCACAGCCTCACACGGGCCTCACACGGACCTCACACGGGCTTCACACGGGCTTCACACGGGCCTCACACATGGATGGAAGTTACCAAGAACTAGAGCATCAGTTCAAACAGTTTTGAAAGCGTGTG
This sequence comes from Brachyhypopomus gauderio, assembly GCF_052324685.1. Taxonomy (NCBI): domain Eukaryota; kingdom Metazoa; phylum Chordata; class Actinopteri; order Gymnotiformes; family Hypopomidae; genus Brachyhypopomus; species Brachyhypopomus gauderio. The sequence goes on from NC_135212.1 coordinate 7,863,273, forward strand.
TGTGTGTGCACGTGTGTGTGCGCGCGTGTGTGTGTGTGTGTGTGTGTGTGTGTGCGCGTGTGTGCGTGTGGCTCTCATGCAGCCCTTCTGGCCGATGGGCACGGGCATCGCACGGGGCTTCCTGGCAGCGCTGGACTCTGCGTGGATGGTGCGTAGCTGGGCTCAAGGCGCCTCCGCCCTCGAGGTGCTGGCCGAGAGGTGAGAGCAGCTCCACCTGTTGAGGGGCTCTAGCACTGTTGGGGGACATTGTTACACACACACACACACACACACACACACACACACACACACACACACACACACACACACACACAGGGAGAGCTTCTGGGCAGCGTCCGTGCAGTTGCGGAGACATCTACACTCCCCAAATCTGCGTTTGTTACAGGCTTGTAAGACACACAGGGAGGTTTAATCGAACGCCAGCATCTGAGAGCCTGTTTACACACACTCCAACTTGTCTAAGTGCGTTATGAGGACGTCCGTTATATCTCCAGAGACCCAGAGTCAGAGATGATGGATGACAGCTGCTCTAAAGAGTTCTGTCGGATCTCTCAAAGCCACGTGGCCATAACCACGACCCCGTAACCACGCCCCCGTAACCATGGTTCCCTCCTCTCTCAGGGAGAGCATATATCGCCTGCTCCCACAGACCACCCCCGAGAACGTCAGCAAAAACTTCAGCCAGTACACGGTGGACCCAGCAACACGCTACCCCAACATCAACCTGCACCTGCTCAGACCCAGTCAGGTGGGGGCGCTCACATCACTCCCCCCCGACTCCCTGTGGTCGGGATCAAAGCATTAGGTCCAAACCTGGAACATTTATCATACTGTCTTGTTTCTCTGCCAATTCAAGGTGCGCCATCTGATCGACACCGGAGAGAGCAGAGAGATTCGTCTAGACGTGGAGAACGTGGTCAACTCTTCCACTCCCAAACTCACACGGAACGGTGGGTGAATGACGTTGGGTCCAGTTAAAGCTCATGTTGTATTGATTTTTTTTTGTCTGAACAGGACAGTGTTGACATGTCAACGTAATTCCCTGTTATTTTAATCCTAGAACTTCTGCTTGAGAAGCATTTGCAAGGTAACTGTAACAGCCGATTGAAGTTATCATGCATGAGGTGCTCTCGCTCGTGAGGGCTCCCTACAGAGCGTCTTGTGATTGGCTGTGTCTTGTGATTGACAGTAATGGAATGGGCTGTTGCAACCTCCTTTTGGAAGTTAATAGATCCATGTCCTGGTTTGGACTAACAGAGTTGCTTTCGCTACGATGGTGTTTGTGACCACGTCTCTCTAGGGTTCCTAATAACCTCTTATGCGTGACTGAAATGCACCTAGACGTCATTGAAAGTGTTCTTCTCCCTCACTGTACAACTAACAGTGACTGGTTGGATGGCCAAAGCCCCTCCCCCAAGCTGTTGTCTGATTGGCTGTGTCCTTGTTTCTGCAGAGTCCATTGCCCGCTCCAGCAAGCTGTTGAGCTGGTGTCAGAGGCTGACAGAAGGTTACCATGGCGTTGCCGTGTCTGACATCACCACATCCTGGAAGAGTGGCCTGGCTCTGTGTGCCCTCATTCACCACTACCGGCCCGATCTCATGTGAGCGCTACGCCCTGTCCCAACACCACCCGATCACATACAGGCGCTCCGCCCTGTCCCAACACCACCCTATCTCATGTCAGCGCTCCGCCCTGTCCCAACACCACCCGATCTCATACAGGCACTCCGCCCTGTCCCAACACCACCCGATCTCATATAGGCACTCCGCCCTGTCCCAACACCACCCGATCTCATACAGGCACTCCGCCCTGTCCCAACACCACCCGATCTCATGTCAGCGCTCCGCCCTGTCCCAACACCACCCAATCTTATACAGGCGCTCCGGCCTGTCCCATCACCACCCGATCTCATACAGGCACTCCGCCCTGTCCCAACACCACCCGATCTCATACAGGCACTCCGCCCTGTCCCAACACCACCCGATCTCATACAGGCACTCCAGCCTGTCCCAACACCACCCGATCTCATGTCAGCACTCCACCCTGTCCCAACACCACCCAATCTCATACAGGCGCTCCGGCCTGTCCCATCACCACCCGATCTCATACAGGCGCTCCGGCCTGTCCCAACACCACCCGATCTCATGTGAGCGCTACGCCCTGTCCCAACACCACCCGATCACATACAGGCGCTCCGCCCTGTCCCAACACCACCCTATCTCATGTCAGCGCTCCGCCCTGTCCCAACACCACCCGATCTCATACAGGCACTCCGCCCTGTCCCAACACCACCCGATCTCATATAGGCACTCCGCCCTGTCCCAACACCACCCGATCTCATACAGGCACTCCGCCCTGTCCCAACACCACCCGATCTCATGTCAGCGCTCCGCCCTGTCCCAACACCACCCAATCTTATACAGGCGCTCCGGCCTGTCCCATCACCACCCGATCTCATACAGGCACTCCGCCCTGTCCCAACACCACCCGATCTCATACAGGCACTCCGCCCTGTCCCAACACCACCCGATCTCATACAGGCACTCCACCCTGTCCCAACACCACCCAATCTCATACAGGCGCTCCGGCCTGTCCCATCACCACCCGATCTCATACAGGCGCTCCGGCCTGTCCCAACACCACCCGATCTCATGTCAGCACTCCACCCTGTCCCAACACCACCCAATCTCATACAGGCGCTCCGGCCTGTCCCAACACCACCCGATCTCATGTCAGCACTCCACCCTGTCCCAACACCACCCAATCCCATACAGGCGCTCCGGCCTGTCCCAACACCACCCGATCTCATGTCAGCACTCCACCCTGTCCCAACACCACTGCAGAACATGCAGCTGACAACTCCCTTCCACCTGAGTCCTTTAAGTCTAAATGGCTGTGGAGGGCAGCTAACAACATACAGTATGAGTATATAGTCCAAATCTAGTGTCAGTGAGCTGGTCATATGGTAATGGAAAAATCTCCAACGCTGATGGGTATCATTTCTCTGTCTCTCTCTGTCTCTCTCTCTCTGTCTCTCTCTCTCTCTCTCTCTCTCTCTCATATATATATACAGTGACTTTGACTCCCTGGATGAGAGGGATGTGGAGAAGAACAATCAGTTGGCGTTTGATGTGGCGGAGAAGGAGTTGGGGATCTCTCCCATAATGACGGGGAAGGAAATGTCCACAGTCCTGGAGCCAGACAAGCTCTCCATGGTCATGTACCTTAGCCAGTTCTATGAAATGTTCAAGGACACAGTGCCACCTGGTGGTGAGTTGGTGTATGGACAGCAAATGATTCAATAAGTGGCGACTGACTGTGCTCGTTTATTCTCGAGTCTTGTTGGTGAGCACCTCACAGCCAACACCAAGCTCCTTTGAGACAGTTGTGGTGTGTTGTAGAGAACCACAGCCTGAGTCCAGAGGAGAAAGCGGCGCTGATGGCCTCCACCAAGTCCCCCATCTCCTTCCTCAGCAAGTTGGGCCAGAACATCTCGAGGAAACGAATCCCCAAGGTAACGTGGCATCTGCTGTGGGGCTGATTGACCTTTAACCCCCAGCCGTTCTGCCCTGGGCTCTCATTGTCACCTCCGTCACAGGAGAAGAAGGAGAAGGAACTGGATGGAGTGGGGAAGAGGAGGAAGACGAGTCAGCCGGGTCAGCCAGAAGACGTAAGTGCTCTTGACCTCTGACCTCTGACTTGCCGAGAAAGACGCTTAGCAAGAATTTGAACCGTCTGTGTGGTCTCGGCACAGGACGGGACGCAGCAGCTGGTGCGTGAGGAGAGAGGCCGCTCCACCCTGATGGAGCGCAAAGTGGAGTCCACTACAGCATCCAACCACACCAAGGTGAAGTCCATGGCCACACAGCTGCTGGCCAAATTTGAGGAGAACGCACCAGCACAGTCTACAGGCCTCAAAAGACAGGTGTGTTTATAAAAGCAGTGCTTCGTTAAACACCCTTGCTCACTTCCTTAGTGTGGTGAACTGCCCTGTCTGCGGAAGAGTGTTTCAGTACATCAGTGTTTCAGTACATCAGTGTTTCAGTACATCAGAGCTTCAGTACATTATTATGGTACACACATTATGAGGTTTTTTTTTGCTTTCTGCAGTGGGCTTCAGTTAGTATCTGATTGTCAGTACATTCTGGGGTTAAAATGTGTACATAGAAAACACACTGACAAAAAAGGTTAACATGCTTGTCCTTGCAAATAATGTAAAAATAATTCATATTAATTATTATTCCTTTTTTGGGGGGGTAAATATAAATATATGTACCGAATACTGAAGTAACGATTTTTATTTCTGAAGCAAATACTGAACAAGTATTTATACTCCCCTGCAATTAAAAGAAAATTCAAGCAAAATTCAAAGAACGTTTCTAACATACTATTGTTTCAGTATGTGCTACCGTAACCGCTTCAGTGCTGCTCAAACAGTGCAGCTGCAGTAGATAAACAACACGTGATAAATATCACGATATCTTCCATTACTACGATGCACAGTTACAGGTCTGTATTGTGATGAATGATGTTGCAATGCATTTTTGCATTGATGAACAGCTGATAGGTATAATGAATTAGTCAGAGGTCTGAACCACCCTGTTGTTAAAACTATTCATTTATTCTGCTGAAAGTTTTAATCTGAAGTTACTGGTGATCTACAGAAGAATGGAAGCACATGTCTTCTTTATCATAGGATTTTTCCAGATTTGATTCACTTTCACACTTACTGTTGCACAGTAGATCACGTGTGTAGCCAGAAGGTCATGAAACAAGGGTCCCATAACACCACAACGCCAACATGTGTGTGTTGTGATAACACTGGACATTATCACCCCAGATGTGTAGATGTGTGATTTGTATGCTGGGTCTGTGTCTGTCTCTGTCTTTTTGTGTGTGCGTAATTAGCAAGTGACTTGGCATTTTTTGTACTGTCCTGTCATCCCCCTTAAGGCCAGTAGGGGCGGTGAGAGCCCGAAGAGCTGGCCTGGTTCTGTTCTGCTTTCTCCTCCTCTTCCTCCTCTTCCTCCTCCATTCTCTTCATACTCCTCGCTACACACACAGGTGACACTTTGTTATACAAAAGCAACATCACAGTGCTCGGTTACATCATAAACTTTCTCTCTTTGCATTTCCCCACGTCTGCCTTCTGGGATGTTCCTCTTAGTTTATTCTGCACCAAATCATCTTTGGAGTTCCATGTTTAATGTTCCTTAATCTTCAGCTCCGATTATTTTAAAAGCAGATTGTCTTCATACTTCTATCTGAGATGTTACTGCGTGTTGAGTGAGCATGTTCTTGGCTGAAGAGTGCTTATGTAGATCATCACAACAGCGCCATCTGTAGATTATTAAAGGGACGTGAGGTGTACCCAGAGAGCAGCTGAATTGTTTCATGCATGTAACTCCAGTTGTGACCTTAAACACCTCTCATAATCTGAAACAGTACTGTTAAAGGGTTGTAGTGATGCGAGATGGGACTAGATGTCTAACTGTAGTGGATAACTGTAGTTTGATAAAGCCTGGAACTAGATGTCTAACTGTAGTTATCTGTGCTCTGCAGAAGAATGTTCAGAAATTGGAGATAATTGAGGATGATGATGATGATGGTGATGAAAATGACTCGACCTGGGGCCATTGTCCCCTCTCATGCAGGGTAACCATGGTTATGGCATGGGGATGTTCTGCTGCCTGACGACTGCTCTTCGTGGCTGTGTAGAGTTGGTTGTAGGATGGCGATGTTCTTGAAGTGCTTTAGAGACATTAAACAGTACTAACGTGATGTGGCATGTACCCACCACTGAGAGGAATAACATGGCTTCCACAATTCAGCTCTTATTATTTTAAGCCTTTGTAAAAATATTGTGCATTGAACATTGTGTGTGACCGCGACTCCTTGTGCGTGATGGTGCATATGCTTGTTTGCCCGATGAGGTGTGTGTATGTGTGTGTGTGTGTGTGTGTGTGTGTGTGTGTGTGTCGGCGGCTGAGGCGAGTCTCACGTGAGTCCTGTTTGCACACAGGAGGCGTCTGTGCGGGGCCGTGTGCCCAGCGTTCAGGAGAGAACAGAGATGCTAGCTGCCAGGTTGACAGGGCAGCCCCATCCCTCTGTTAAGCCCCAGGTAGAGAGGCCCGTCGGCCACGCGGCCTCCCGAGGTTGGGCCAGGACGGCCACTGCTTCAGTGTCGAAGACGTTGGCCTGTTTGGGTTGCACCGGGTCTTTTCTGGGTTACTCTAATGCTCTGCACTGCTGGACATTTCTCTCACTCTCCTCTTCCTCCTCATCAGCCCATGAAGAAGCCCTCACGCTTCTTTATCGAGCGGTGGTTACAGACCCACGCGCTGGAGCCCCAGCAGCAGGTAGTCTGGGCTGGGCGTGGCTGAGTGCTGCCCCCTGCAGGCCAACACTGCCTTCGCATCCCACCAGCTCGTACTTCACTCTCTACAGCCTAGCGTTCCTGAGCAGGTCTGTGTAACTGGTGCCTCTGGTTCTGTGTGTGGTGACTGAAGCACCATTATGTGCTGCAGGAGGAGCAGAGGCTGCCCCCTAGTGGCCGAGGGCCTTCCCACATCCCCAGCATCCAGGAGAGAGCGGAGAGGCTCGACTGGCTATTTAACCACAAGCCTGTAAGCCCCAAGGTGACCTCCATGCTACTGTGTGCACCATCCTGCCCCGTCACCACACGAGCAGACAAACGGGGAGCCGAGTCCAGCTCGCTTGTGTGGGACAGGTTCCTTCTGTCTTCCTTGCAGCTTGTCTTGTCTGCACTGATGGCTAATATTTCTCTCCTTTTCTCCTCTCTTCTCTCCTCCCACCCTCTGTCCTGTGGAGCCTAAGAAAAAGCACTCACACTTGCTCACTCAGCAGCAGCTGCAGGGGGAGGAGCTTACAGATAGCCCCCTCCCTTCGCCTGCTTCTTTGAGACAGGTAGCCCCTCACCCTACCCGCCTCTCTGTGACAGGTAGCCCCTCACCCCACTGACCGCTCTGTGATAGCCCCTCCCCCTCTCTGCCTCCCTGTGGTAGCCCCTCCCCCTACATGTCTCAATGCAACAGATAAACCCTCCTCCTACCTGCCTGTATGCAACAGGTAGCTCCTACCTTCACATGAATTTATCAGATATCTGACCAGGTCTTCATTAGTAGGCTACATTTAACTATTGGTGTTTTTGAGCATTATTGATTTTGTGGTCTTTAGGTCTTTTTGTGTTATACAGTAATTTCTCCATCAAAGATTTATTATTTTTTTGGCAGACAGATCACACAGATGATTTATACATAATTTATACCTTGCTCTTCCATTTCTGTCTGCAACCTGTACACCTGCTCACCTGTATTCCTGTACACCCTCTCACCTGTACACCCTCTCACCTGTATTCCTGTACACCCTCTCACCTGTATTCCTGTACACCCTCTCACCTGTACACCCTCTCACCTGTATTCCTGTACACCCTCTCACCTGTACACCCTCTCACCTGTATTCCTGTACACCCTCTCACCTGTACACCCTCTCACCTGTATTCCTGTACACCCTCTCACCTGTATTCCTGTACACCCTCTCACCTGTATTCCTGTACACCCTCTCACCTGTACACCCTCTCACCTGTATTCCTGTACACCTGCTCACCTGTATTCCTGTACACCCTCTCACCTGTACACCCTCTCACCTGTATTCCTGTACACCCTCTCACCTGTATTCCTGTACAACATCTCACCTGTATTTCTGTACACCCTCACACCTGTATACCATCTCACCTGTATTCCTGTACACCCTCACACCTGTACACCCTCACACCTGTATTCCTGTACACCCTCACACCTGTATTCCTGTACACCCTCACACCTGTACACCCTCACACCTGTATTCCTGTACACATTCCCACCTGTACACTCAACATGTACTTCTTGTATATCTGCTCTGTCACCTTTCCATCTCTTAATTTCATTCTATATTTGTCTGCCGCTCCTAGCGATATATAAAGATGTACACAGGTGGAGTGAGCTCACTGGCAAAGCACATAGCCAGCCAGCTTCAAACTCAGGAGGACTCCAGGGCCCCTCTTGAGAAGAGGGATTTGGTAAGAATTCTGTGTGTGGAAGTGATTGCATGTAGCATCTGTTGTGAACCTCCTCATCACGGACATGGGGTCATGCTGTTCATGAGAACGTCCCTTTGCAGGTTGAAGGCTTCCGCCCACTAACTCTCCTTAGGGTAGTGTGATAACAAGTGTTCAGTCCTCTGCTGTGTTAACATGTTAACACCAGCTACTGTGTATCCAGTCTGATTTTGTCTTTTATCCATTTTTGTTGCTTAACCGAACATGGTCACACTGAACACCAAACATGGTCACACCAAACATGGTCACACCAAACATGGTCACACCAAACACCAAACATGGTCACACCAAACACTAAACATGGTCACACTAAACATGGTTTAAACAAATGTTCAGTCTTCTGCTGTGTTAACATGTTAACACCAGCTACTGTGTATCCAGTCTGATTTTGGTCACACCGAACACTAAACATGGTCACACTAAACATGGTCACACTGAACACCAAACACGGTCACACCAAACACGGTCACACCAAACACTAAACATGGTCACACAAACATGGTCACACCAAACACTAAAAATGGTCACACCAAACATGGTCACACCAAACACTAAAAATGGTCACACCAAACATGGTCACACCAAACACTAAAAATGGTCACACCAAACATGGTCACACTAAACATGGTCACACTAAACATGGTCACACCAAACATGGTCACACCAAACACTAAACATGGTCACACCAAACACGGTCTGATTTTGTCTTTTACCCATTTTTGTTGCTTAACCGAACATGGTCACACTGAACACCAAACATGGTCACTGAACACCAAACTTGGTCACACTAAACATGGTCACACCAAACACTAAACATGGTCACACCAAACACCAAACATGGTCACACTGAACACCAAACATGGTCACACCAAACATGGTCACACCAAACATGGTCACACCAATCATGGTCACACCAAACATGGTCTGATTTTGTCTTTTACCCATTTTTGTTGCTTAACCGAACATGGTCACTGAACACCAAACTTGGTCACACTAAACATGGTCACACCAAAAACTGAACATGGTCACACTGCTGCTTCCGCTTCTGCAGTTGATGCTGTTTTATGTTGTGTTGTGGTTTAATGTGTGGTGCCGAGTTGAAGCACAACTTTACCACTATTTCTTATAGCTGTTTATGAACGGTGTGTGTGTGTGTCTGTCTGTGTTGTTCTGCACAGGGCTCCTTGCGTAAGGAGTTTCCTCAGAACATCGGCGGCAGCGATGTGTGTTTCTTCTGCGGGATGCGTGTCTACGTGATGGAGCGTTTGAGCGCGGAGGGGAAGTTCTTCCACCGGAGCTGCTTCAAGTGTGACTACTGCAGCACCACCCTACGCCTCTCGTCCTACGCCTTCGACGTGGAGGACGGTATGACGTCACAGCCCGCCTGCAGTCACACACGCACGGGCAGAAACTATGTGCTTACGTGCGCACTCATTTACAATGAGCCCAGTGGTACTCAAACATGTCATTACACAGAGGGGGTAAACAGAGTTGTGGAAGCGGCCCCCGAGACTGTACTGTATGGAAGACGCATCTTTTATCATATGATATGAATTCTGCCTGTTCGTGACTTTTGTTGCCTACATTTCAGAGTTTTGTGTGACAGAATTTTCTTTTGTCCTCTGACACACAGGGCGTATTGTTGCCCTGCGTGTGCGCAGGAGTTAGGACCCTGGGGCGCAAGCCCTGCACATGGGCTCAGCGCTCTCTCAAGGACTTGAATGTGTGTGCTGATTTTGTGTGTGTGTGTCTTCCAGGGAAGTTTTACTGTAAGCCACACTACTGCTACCGCCTGTGTGGGCAGGCCCAGAGGAAGAGGCCGGCGTCCAGCACAGCTCCACTCCACCCACAGGTAGGCAGCACACAGCCCCACGCGAGCCCCCATTCACACGTGAGCCCCCTTACACACGTGAGTGACCAGGACAGCAGCTGGTGTCAGGGCGTGTTTCTTCTTTAGACTGTGGATGTCCATTGTGGATGTTGTGGTGCTAATCAGCTGGATGGTGACCATGAAACATCTCCTGTTGTATGTTTTATGTACTTTATTGCTATGGACTTTGCTGTGTTTTACGTACTTTGCTCTTCCGGCTGTCAGGAACGGCAGGTCCCGGAGGAAACACCAGACAGTGCGGAGAGCAGCGTCCGGGGGCCGGCCAGTGAGGCTCCCGGGGACCGCCCCCCCTCAGGTACCCGCCTTTCCTCTCTCGGCCACGCCCTGCGGCCCTTTTCTGCGGCGAGGCCCCCTTCGCTGCGGCGTGCAGTGTCCTGGACTCGCCACCAGGTGGCACACAACCCCTTAGACTTCCCTTTCCTCTTCACCTACTGCTTGTACCTGTTCTCCTGCCTGACGCTTCACTTCCTGCTCAGTATCCTGTAGCCTTCGCAGACAGGAGGGCAGACCCCACCCCACCAGTGTTCACTCCAGTAATCGCTGCCTAAACCAAAAACACAGCATTATGTTTGTTATGTTTCATTAATATTTGGTTAGCTTGGATGTGAGTGATTTCTGTAGCATAATAAGATGTTATTCCAGTACAGAGGTAAAAAACTAACAAACAAAATATGCATTATAACAAAATACACATTACAAGCTGTTGAACATGTGAGATAATATCAGCAGAGTGAGATACAGAAATAAAGGTTCAAATGTGACTAATTAGGCTCTTGATTGGCACTTCTTTGCCTGCTGGCTATTTATCATATATTTATATAGTTCCAATAGTTATGTAGTTATAATAATTATAATCATTATAGTGGCTATTTTGCCTGTAGGCTATTTATTATATAGTTATATGGTTCCAATAGTTATGTGGTTATAATTGTATCATTATTATAGTTAAAATAATTATGTAGTTCTAACAGTTGTATAGTTATAGTAGGTATATAATTATAATACTTATTTAGATCTAGTTATGTAGTTCTAATATCGTTATGATAATGTAGTTATCATTATGTTATGATTATGTAGTTATGATAATTCTATGTGGTAACTGTATTGTTTAGTTGTATTTTATTTGTTTTGCTGAAATCTCCTCCTTTCTGCTCTCTGTCCCTTTAGTTTCTTGCCTGTAATAGTGCCTGTGACTCTGTACCTGTAATTTCCCATGTATTCTTGGTGAAACACTGTAATGTGGTGCCTGTATCGTTGCCTGTGGTTGGTTGTCTCTGTAAGCTTTACCTTTCCCCTGTCCTATCAGAGCAGCCTGTCGCTTGGCAACTGCGTGATTCGTTGCCTGTGATTCGTACACAGCTTTCTCAAGAAAGCTGTTCTCGTGGTGTTTGTGCGTGTCTAATCCTTCCCTCCGTACTAACCCTGCACTTTACTGTCATTACGAACAGCAACTGTCATGCAACTGGAAGACAATATAAACATTAGAGAACACTTTGAAGACTGTAAAAACAATTTTAGTGGGATGTTGGAGGTCAGACTAGAGTATCTGATTCCCATCCTAATGCTACAAATGTTCAGTATTCCTGTAGCGTTTCAGCTGAACACGTGATGTTCACAGCCACTGCTTTACCTCGGTGACCAAGATAGTGTAGTCTATTGGGCTTGGGACTCTGCCACACTGCACATGCATGTTATGACATTTCCTCACATGTATTTATTGTATTCACATGAGGTTGTAGGATAAGCGTGTGTTTAGGATGTGTGTGTGTGTGTGTGTGTGTGTGTGTGTGTAGGATAAGTGTGTGTAGGATACATGCGTGTGTGGTACAGCAAAAGTATTCACCCCCCTTTACATTTTTCAAATTTTGTTACCTCACAACCTGGAATTCTAAGGGAATATTTGAGGGTCTGCATCATTTAATTTACAGACCATGCCTACAACTTTCAACATTTAACATTTTTTTTATTGTGAAGCAAACAACAAATAGGACAAAATAACTGAAAACGTCAGTGTGCATAACTATTCACCCCCGTAAGTCAGTACTTTGTAGAGCCACCTTTTGCAGCAATTACAGCTGCAAGTCGCTTTGGATAAGTCTCTATGAGCTTGCCACATCTCGCCACTGGTATTTTTGCCCATTACTCATGGCAAAACTGCTCCAGCTCCTTAAAGTTAGATGGTTTCCGTTGGTGAACAGCAATCTTCAAGTCTGACCACAGATTCTCAATTGGATTAAGGTCTGGGCTTTGACTAGGCCATTCCAATATGTTTACACGTATCCTCTTAAACCACTCAAGTGTTGCTTTAGCAGTATGCTTTGGGTCATTGTCCTGTTGGAAGGTAAATCTCCGCTCTAGTCTCAAATCACTGACAGATGTAAACAGGTCTTGCTCAAGAATATCCTTGTATTTAGCATCATCCATCTTCCCCTCGACTCGGACCAGTTTTCCAGTTCTTGCTGCTGAAAAACATCCCCACAGCATGATGCCTCCACCACCATGTTTCACTGTGGGGATGGTGTTCTTGGGGTGATGAGATGTGTTGGGGTTGCGCCAGACATAGCGTTTTCCTTGGTGGCCAAAAAGTTCAATTTTGGTCTCATCTGACCACAGTACCTTCCTCCATACAGTTTGGGAGTCTCCCACATGCCTTTTTGCAAACTCGAAACGAGCCTTCCTATTTTTGCCTGTAAGTAAAGGTTCTTTTCTGGCCACTCTTCCATAAAGCCCAGCTCTATGGAGTGTACGGCTTATTGTGGTCATATGGACAGATACTCCAGTCTCTGCTTGGGAACTCTGCATCTCCTTCAGGGTTGCCTTTGGTCTCTGTGCTGCCTCTCTGGTTAATGCCCTCCTTGACCGGGCTGAGAGTTTTGGTGGGCGGCCCTCTCTTGGCAGGTTTGTTGTGGTACCATGTTCTTTCCATTTGATGATGATAGATTTGATGGTGCTCCGGGGGATCATCAGAGATTTGGATATTTTTTTATAACCCAATCCTGACTTATACTTCTCTACCACTTTATCCCTGACTTGCTTGGAGAGCTCCTTGGTCTTCATGGTGTTGTTTGGTTAGCTTAATGGTGTTGCAGCCTCTGGGGCCTTTCAGAAAAGATGTGTATATACTGACAGATCATGTGACAGTTAGATTGCACACAGGTGGCCTTCATTTCACTAAGCATGTGACTTCTGAAGGTAATTGGTTGCACCAGAACTTTTTAGGGGCTTCATAACAAAGGGGGTGAATACATATGCACATGCCAATTTTCAGTTTTTTTATTTTCATATTCTTTATGTACATATATTTTTTTCTCATTTCACTTCTAAAACATAGACTATTTTGTGCAGATGCATCACATTCAATTCAGATAAAAAAAAATACATACAGGTTGTAATGTAGTAAAATAGGGAAAAATCCAAGGGAGTGAATACTTTTGCAAGGCACTGTATATGCATGTGTTTGAAGGATAAGTGTGTGTGTTTGTGTGTGTGGGATATGGATGTGTGTTTGTAGGATACGTGTGATTATTGGACACGCATGTGTGTCGGACAGAGGTAGATTTTAGAAATTGTGAGTCTGGGGTTTCAAGGCATTCACACCCTTCATGGCATCACCACACACACATCAGCACACATGGCTTTTGTGTGTCTAGATACAGAACATTTTGTTGTGGGTGAGGTTTGAGATCACTTCCGTTGCCAGGGCAACATTTCATCGTTCATTCCTGCCATTGGCTGTGTAGGTCAGGGGGTCACGCCTGAGTCTCCTAGCGCTGCGATTCTCACTAAATGTTGCTTTGTAGGATGGGGAAGGGAAAGGTACCACCTTCCTGTACTTATTACCATGGAAACTCACTGACGATATATTTACATTTATGCTATTCATCATATTATGTAGGAGAACAATTAATCTGTTAATAAAGAGACATAACTGAGTTTGTGTTTGTCTGTTTGTATTCGGCTAGTGCATACAAACCCTAAAAGCACTTATTCATCACTTAAGTCTGTTAATCTCGGCATTTACTGATCAATTAAGACTGTTCGTATCTGCACTTACTGATCAAGACTGTTCATATCTGCTAATATCTGCACTTCACTACTGTTCACAGCCCCCCTCAGAAAAACCTGCTGTTATACTCAGATTATATTCACATTCTGCACTGTCGCCTGTGTATTCTAGTGTTGATGGGTGTCTTGATAGGTAAGGGATGAGCTAATCATAGTTTTTTGATGCTATATTGGGCTTTTAACAATAAAAATTGAATCAGAACTGTTTTATCAGAATCAGAACTGGCAGTAAATCTAGAAGCAGGTACATGTGACAGACGTTATAATGAAGACTATGGTCATTCATGCAAGGATCCTGACTAATTCTGCAGACCCTGACCCTAGCTAGACCCCACATTCTAGGTAGACCACACCCAAACACCCCCACCAGATCCCACCCACAGACTCCACCCACACCCCCGCCCACCTGACTCAGTCCACGCCCTAGTCTCCTCAGGTTCCAGGCCCTCCTCGCTTTGATCTCCTGGTTGACCCCACCCTCTCGCTCCTCCCCCTCACTGCAGTGGAGATGAACGGTCAGACGGAGCTGAGCGTGGTGAAGCGTTTAAAGGGGACCCCCGAACGCATCGAGCTGGAGAACTACCGGCTGTCCATGCTGCGCGAGGAGCTCCAGGAGGTTCCCGAGGAGACGCTGGCTGAACACAACCTCAGCAGCATCCTGGACAAAGCTGCGGGCGTAGACGAGGCTTCCAGGTGGGTCCTGCAGATGGCGCTGTGAAGCTTTAGAGGTTCGGGCAAGCAGTGCAGGGTAGTTACCATGTGCTCCATCCCCTCCGCAGTAGCTCAGAGTCTGACATGGAGGAGGACGATGAGGAAGCGGAGCCTGAAGCAGGTCCGGCCATGCCCTCTGACCTTGGGGGCGTGGCTTGGAAGGAGGCGGTGGAGATCCATGCCAAACTGAAGAACGGTAACGAAGGCAGGCAGGCAAGCCAGGTTGCAGAGATTGAGGAAGATGAAGAGGAAGATGAGGAGGAGGAGGAAGAGGAAGAAGAATCGAGTGATGGTAAACGTAGTTTATGTATTATGTACCTGTTTCATTTGGTTGAGACTAACATTCTGAATGAACGTAGAAGTGGTCCATGTCTTACTGTGAGTGACGACCGCTCGAAGCTTTTTCCACGTTATCCTGTCCACCCCAGTTTCTCTATGTGTGCTTTGCGTTTGCTTTGGCCAGATTAGTATTTATGGTAAGATTATGTTAATGTCATTATCGTGGACACAGTTCAGGAGCAGCTGAGATTATTACACTGCATGTTATTTTATTTAGTAGATTTCCCTCGTGAACAAAGAACTGTGGAAAAAACCGCAAATGGGATAAATCATAAGGCATAAAGACACAAAGACATATTATTGTGCCTTATTAGGGGAGCTTGTTTTGCATAAATGAGTCTGAAGGACTGATCCAGCAGGACCCATCCATCAGGACTTTAGTAGCTAGTGTGGCTCAGTGCTGCACATGCCCAGTTGGCCTTTCCTCTCACATCTGCATGAATTCTGCAGTTTTGTTTTTATTTCCTGTTGCTCTTTCACTGAATTTCTCAAATTTCTGGACACCAGGTATAAGTGAAAGGAGCTGTGTGGTTGGGTTAGTTAGGGTTGGGTTAGTTAGGGTAGGGTTAGGTTTGGGGTAGTTTTAGGGTAGGGTTGGGTTATGGCTATGTTAGGGTTAGTGTTGTTTAGCGCGTGTGGTTCGGGTTAGGGTAAGAGGTTAAGAGGGTGATGTGTGGTAGGTGATTATGTGGCATCTGTTGTGGTGTATTATGGAAAATCTTCAACTTCTTCCTCTTTCCTCATTCCCTCGTCCCCTTGCTTTGTGTGTACTTTGTGTGTGTGTGTACTTGTGTGTGTGTGTACTTGTGTGTGTCTGTGTGTCTGTGCATGTTGGGGTAACTATTTGGGCCCCTAGAGGGTCAGTATTACCCCTGGGAGAGGGAACTCCAGTCAGGTCTTTGGCTGGAGAGCCTCACAGATGAAGAGGAAGCATTCATGTGTACAGGTATCTGCTGTGGATGCCTCTGGGCTGTATGCACCCCCAGGATCTCCGTGACTGGCTGGAGAGAGCTTGCTTGATCTAACCAACCCCCCCCCGCCGTTCTGTTCTTGATTGAACTTGGTGTTCACTCATGTGTTTACTGACACAAGTGTGTGTAAATTGCAACCAGATCAGTTATCCAGAAGAAAGGACCTTCTCATTTCATTCTGTACCACATCATCTAAAAGAGGAGCTGTTCTTCATCAGCTTTTGTTTGAAGTGTGAAGATGAGGAACACGTTGCTCAAACTATCCAGACTGTGATCGGAAACATTTTTGTTCTTTTTTTGATGCATGGTTGCATTGAAACGTTCCAGATATTTCTCGCTTTTACCACGATACTAAATTAGGGCTGCACAATATATCATTTTGTAGTCGCACTTGTGAAATTAGCATTTTGGTACTGATAACAGCCTTTCAGTACACGTAAGGCTGCAAATTACGTCTTTTATTTACAGATGAGTATTCTGACCAATCACAGATGTTCCAGATTAGTATTCTTGGGTTTTTTTGATAAATGGCATTGACATCAAGGAACAGACATTAATAGGTAATGTTGAGTTAATGCCACACAGAGGTTGTACTGGGGGTGAAAGTTCACTGCACTCACACTGTGTCGGTGTATCTACATTGAGATGTATTCAGCCATATTGTGCAGCCCTACTGCTAAACTGAAAATGAATTGCAATGTAACATTGCAATATTTTTGTTCATTATATTCAGTGTTTGGGTGTGAATGTAATAATGACAGAGTAATGTTTCTCGAGATTTGATTTTGTAGGTTCCCTGCATGCAGTTCTTAATGCTTCAGCTATGACATTTACATGCTCTTCTAAGATCTGAAGTGTCTGTTCCTATTTCTCTTCTCTCACTGTTCTGTGTTTCTCCTGATCTCTGCTCTCTTTGTTGCTGATGTTGGACATCGTGTCCCCTGGGATGTGCTGTCTGGTCCATTTTTGGACACCTGCTCTTCTTTGTGACCTCCTCCCGTGTAACCCCACCACGTGTCACACTCCCACTCCGTAAAACACCACCCACCACGGCCCCCTGCAGCCAGGGACGTGCATCTCCGGCCTGTCCTGAAGCCACTGGCTGTCCTGCTCTCCCAGCGGGACACGCAGGTGGCGGGAGGGACGGGCCCAGACCCGCGGCTCAGCCAGGCCCCCTCCGGCACAGGTAACCCCACCTGGAGGAGCCCTGCCTGCTCACTGAGGCTCTCCGGGGGCTGGTGCTCTGGTGTGTGATGGGGAGATGTGAAATTCTCTTTAATGCGACTTTTCTCTGACAAGCAAACAGTCAGACATTTCACATCCTTTCATAATCCCTCTAATCACCCTCGAGACCCTCCAGATTAACGAGCCTTGTTGTTTGTTTGTTTGTTGTTTTCATGTGTGTTCTCCATGTTTGTTTGGCTTGATTTTGTCTCCTTGGTCTGTTATGTAAGTGTGTGTGGGTGGGCGGTGCCTAAACTAGACCCCGCCCACCGCAGGCCCAGTTCCTGCAGCCCATGTTGTCCTTGCTGTGCTGTTTTAGTTCTTGTTTTGTGTGCTGTTGTGTTTTAGCCGCCTCCCACACGTCTGCACGGCATGAGGCTGTCAGGGCCTGGCTGGACTCGGTGTCTGGAGGTAGAGCCAAACCCCAGTGTTGCAGCTTTTGCTACACACACACACACACACACCAGTGTTGTAGCTTTTCCTCTATACACACATGCACATATGTACACGCTCATACAAATATAGAGGGTGTGTACATAGCAGGCCAGCCGGCCTTATGTGTGCACACTCAAATTAAAGGTGTCAGCTGCATGAATCTTTCTGATCTCTGAGTACTCCTGCACTACACCGTCACACGACACCAGAGCTGCATGCCCCCTTTTACCCAGGGAAATGCCTTCTTCTGTTCTTCCTAAATCTAAATATCAACCTGCATCCCTCTTTAACTACCTGCGAACCAAAATACTGACTCTCTTCAGTTTTGATTGTCAAAGGAGTTTATTTAATTTAAATATAATTGTTTAGAATAAACTGATATTAATCACATTATCATTAACTAGAGATGTTCATAAGATTCATATTCTCTTTTTCTGTCTATAGGACACATAGGAAAAATATGTGATTACTTAGATTTGTAGAAGGTTGATGTACAATAATGACCATAAATGCACTTATAAAAGTTATAACAACTTGCCGATAAGTGACAATACGGGCTTGAAGAGTGAGAGATTCACCCGCCTGGTTCAGCCCTGTGTGGTACTGCTGCACTCGAGCAGGATGGTGCTCAGCTCAACAAACCCAGACCTCCAGGCCTCCTGCCTCGAAGCGCAGAGGCAGCAGTTAGGTTCACCCCACACCTGCAGTTCACCCCACACCTGCGGTGACCTGGAGGTCCGCTGGGATCCATGTAGCAGGAGTCTCTGGATCTTCCGATCCCAACTGTAGTCACTTTAGTTAAAATGTGACATTTTGGATCAAAGATTGAGGGCTTTTATTTTGAAATGGAAAACGCCTTGTCCAGACAGCCGCTCAGATGTTAAAGCCTGTCTTGCAAGATTGTCAGGCTCTCTAGGGAGCAAAACCTGCATTTTTCTCTGATGTGCACTTTGTGGGAGGGTGCTTGTTTATCTGTGTAAAGCTTGTCCTGTTCTCGGTTTTCCATAAGGCATCTCCGCTATTTTTCCGTATTGCTGAAAGGGTACGGCATGCATTTGTGTGTGAATGGACTCGCAGCATGCGTTTGTGTGTGTGTGGCCTCAATGCATGTGTTTGTGTGTGTGTGTGTGTGTGTGGCCTCAATGCATGTGTTTGTGAGTGGGTGTATAGCCTCTCTGTGCTCCACTATCCACCGGTGACCTTCACCTACATGATTGCTCTCATCTTTATGCCAATCTGTTCTTGCTTCATATAGTCTAGAAAGGAAAATCATTTTTGACAATTACTACTTATTCTGCATCTTTATATTAAATGCTTTATAGGAGTTTTACATTACATCGGATAGTAGCGTAGCTTATATACTGTCTTTGAGAGCTTATATTTGGTCTCTCTGAGACGATGTATTGAGGTTTGTCAGATTGTGCCTGCTATATTTATCTTACATGGTGATTACTCTTCCTGGGACCTCAGAGCCATGTGAAGAGGAGGAGGAAGAGGATGAAGACTTGGATGCAGAAGCAGGCAGTCCTGACATTGAGCCTGGCACGGAACTAGATGAAGGTTTGATGTCTTAATTCAGCGTATGATGGATGACTGCTATGTTCAGTATGGTCATCACATGAGGGTTTTCCGCTGTATTCAGCACACATGGGTGATTGTCGTTACATGCAGCCTGTGACGAGTTTAACTGGAGGTTGTCAACTCAATGATTTCTGTCTCACAGATGAAATCCCTTCAGACGCAGAGGCAGACGCTCTTTCCCAACATATGGGGGAAGAACTCTCACCAGACAGCAGCCAACCAGAGGGCCCCAAGAACCTTTGCAGAACTGGTGAGCTGGAATACATGCTGCAGTGTGCAGTAGTGAACGCTGGTGTACACTCTGTAGTGTGTCATAGTAGTGAACGCTGGTGTACACTCTGTAGTGTGTGTTTATATGCTGTATTTGTTTATATGCTGACTTGTTTGATTATTGCATTATTGCATTTCTCAGCTGCTCAAAGACCTTAAGTCAAAAGTCAGTCCAGCTCCTATGTAATGTGATCTGATTTTGTGTTTGTATTCTGTAGAGCCAGGGTCTGCTGGTGCAAGGGAGTTAATCGTGGATGTCATTCTCTCTCCAGTCCAGAAGCCTTCTATTCTTGAGGAGCAGGTAGCCTTCTTTGGGTTTAATTTTCTGGTTTCCACTTCAGCATTTATGGTGTATAAAATGGCATTTATGGTGTGTTTTTATTGTATTGCATTTAATGCCATTTCCATGTTCCAGGTCATAGAAAAATCTCCGGTACTGGTTAAGTCTCCAGGAAAGCGATTTTTCCCTGAGCCCTTCTTGCCTGATGACAGCATAGCACGTCTTCCACCTTCACCGACTCCAGACACCAACAGTCCCAGTTTGTCAGCAGCTGTCACATCTCCTATCCGCTCCCAGCCAGTGTCCCTTCCAGAGGCAGTGCCCCCTCCAGAGGCAGTGCCTACTCCAAAGGCAGTGGCCCCATCAGAGGCAGTGACCCCCACGGCTCCCAGCCCATCTGAGGCATGTGCCTGTTCACCCCCACCCAACCCCTTGTCGCCAATCTGTGCCCAGCCGCTTCCGTGCCAGGAGTCTCCCACTCCACTCACTACGGGCTCTCCTGTGAGGACTCAGCCTGTCCCTGCCATAACGTCCACCCCTCTGGCCAAAGCCCCTCCAGACCGGACGAACACTGAACCTCTGAAACCACTGGAGGAGACTCTGGTCAAGAAAACCGACATCATTGAGGAGTTCTGGCTGAAGAGTGCAGAGATCAGGAGAAGTCTGGGCCTCACCCCACTAGACAGGACGAAACATACGGAAAAGAGCATCGTCAAAACCCCAACACCTGATCCCATCTTGTCCAAAGTCCACATCCCAGGGGATTTGTCTGAGGAGATGAAGCCTACCTTCACAGGCCGTTCGGTTATCCGCAGGCTCAACATCACTCTGGAAGGGCAGGTCATCTCCCCCGTGGAACCCGGGAGTTCAGGCTCGGACAGGAAGGATCTGAGCTGCAGCTCCGGCCTCGGCCTGAACGACAGCACCGTGACCAGCCAGACGGCCACCAGCGACAGCTACAACAACTCTGACTCCACCATGCTGACGCCACCCTCCAGCCCGCCCCCGCCCCCACCAAACGAGGAGCCAGCTGTGCTCGTCGGCGAGAAGCCTCGGGCTGTTTGGGACAAAACACCTGCAGCTGATGAGGTATGTGCAGTAGAGGAAGCCCCCGCCAAAGCTCCGAGCCCAACCAGTCCACTCCAGAGTAAACCCGTCACCACTCCAGTCCCTGCCCCCAGGACAAACCCACCTGTGGTGATGAGGACGAAGGACCCCAACAAACCACGGCGAGATCACGTGAGGAAGTCTTTTGTGGAATGTGTGGAGGAGATTCCGTTTGCTGATGATGTGGAGGACACGTTTGACGAGCGTACGCCCGACACGAGTGCACTGGACAGGTTTTACACGCCACCTACTAGCAGAGTGAACAAGGAGAGGCCGCCATTACACCTTGCTTTGGCTGAGGTGAATGGCAAACCCAACACCCCTGCAGGCCTGTTGTCTAAAGCGGCTAAAGGGCAGCCGCACGTCTCTCCTGAAGCCAAGGAGATCGCAGAGGAGCGGATGAGGGAGAGGGAGAAATCAGTCAAGAGCCAGGCCCTTAAAGATGCTATGGCCAAGCAACTCAACAAGATGAAAGAGGCCGATACAACGAAGAGAGCCGTAGCCCGAGCGGCCTGGAACGTTCCGGAGGGGGCCGTCAAGAAGCGCACAAGCTTCCCCAGGAGCTCGGCTGGTAAAGCTTTGGAGACCAGGCAGCAGATGGAACCACAGGCAGATCGTTTCTTCAGCTCCCCACTGAGTAAGAGTGGTGACAGCTCAGTCACTTCCTCAGAGAGCTCCACAGGGGGAAAGAGTAAGAAACGCAGCTCTCTCTTCTCTCCAAACAAGAACAAGAAGGAGAAAAAGGCCAAGAATGAAAGCAGACTGTCTGGAGTGGAGGAGACCCCTCCCAAACACAAGTCCCTGTGGAAGGCTGTGTTCTCTGGATACAAGAAAGACAAAAAAAAAAAGGAGGAGAAGTATTCTTCCAGCACCCCCTCAAGCTCCACAACTGTAGACTCTGGAAAGAAGAAGGCGTCACCTGTGAATCGCTCTTCAGGTGAGTTGTAATGTTTTGGATAAGGCAGAGATTTTTGAGTGTTCCATTAAAATACTCTAATGAACAAAATTCTGTTCTTTCATGTCAGACTTGCGACTGAGAAGAAACCTAAGTTTTTCGGAGGACTCTGATCTCTCCTGTGATGATGTTCTCGAGCGATCTTCCCAGAAGTCCAAGACAGACGTAAGTTCATCTAATAGTTATGGAGATGTTTTATAATAAAGTATGGAGATGTATTTTGGGCTTTTTTAAAAACTTAATTAGATTAGTTTTTCAAATTAGTATTTTAACTTTAACTTAGAAATTAGATATTATGAGGATAAGAAAAAGTTTGGAGAAAAAAAAAATAATGGTGGGAGGAGCAATACCTTTTATTGTTTACACCCCTCCCATTAGGGAGGAGCAATACCCTTTACTGTTTACACCCCTCCCATTAGGGAGGAGCAATACCCTTTACTGTTTACACCCCTCCCATTAGGGAAGAGGAAGAAAATGAAAAGAAGGGCTGAAAGAAAAATGACAGAAATGGGTGGAGTAACAGGGATGGAGAAAATACAAATGAGGGATGTCTGTTCTTATTGAGTACTGCTGTAGCTGTTAGTTGATGGATTTTATTTAGGAAAGCAACCCCCCCACAATTCTAGTTATTAAGTTGTTCAGTGCATGTGAGTCTTGTTTGGAGGTCAGGAGGCGGAGGCATGATGTTTGGGGATGTAACAGCTAGAGGTGTGCCAAAAAATCGATTCACACATCAAAAATCGATTCTTATTTACTACGATTCAGAATCGATTTTAAATGTCCCAAAATTGATTCTAAATTGTGGTGAAGTCTCGCGTTACGTAATTATATATTACGCGAGACTTTACGCAGCAGATTCTGGGACACACTCATGTGCGGAAAAGTTTCAAAACAAATGGAGGAAAAACATATTCAACCTGTCCCGTCTTCATTTAAGGCAAAAATATGGGTTCATTTTGGTTTTTACCGAATGTATTGCCGAACTTGACACAATGAAGCTCATGTGCAAAGCTTGTGTAACGCGGTGAGCACGGGAACGTACACACCGCGTTAAATAATATGGAGAAGGGTGAACCCAAGTGCCGGCTCGCAAGAGCAAGACGTTTGACACTTGTCAAATGTATTAGCGAGAGGGAAACGAGCACAGCGACCCAGAATGAACAAACAAAACAACGCGGAAGACTCAACACGCAAAAGAATAGAAACAAAAACCGTGAGGGCACGGAGTAAATAGAAACAAAAAAACAACGCGGAAGACTCAACGCGCAGAACGTAAATTGTTACCGGGGCGGTGTAAAATGGACACAAATTAAGTATTAAATCGCGATTGATCGATCGCCGGTGGTTGGTGCCAGAGCGAACTAGTAACTCATTGAATCATAGATATGGTTCAGAGGTAAATAAACTAGATTATTTTTTTTTGGCGTGAGAAATCGGATGTGTAGCGTGAGAGCGTGTGAAGTCGGTCAAATGCGTGTGTCTCACGCTAAATGCGTGAGAGTTGGCAACCCTGTAACTATAAAACAGCGCGGATAAATGCAACGGGAAACCGAAACCGAGGACGCCAGGAGAAGTAACTGGCAGCAGGCAAAAAACGCCGCAGCAAAATAAAACCTTTCCCAAAAATAAAGGCAGTGCTTAATTTGTAAATCAAACGATGCCGGAACGCAAACAGCGGCATGACACAAGGGGTCACTGAGGCCAACAATGTCACCGGATTGCACACAAAACGCAACGCTTAGGCACACAAATGTCAAAATAACAAGCCAATTTGTGTATATATAAATTACTTTTAAATTATTTACGTGTTTTATAAGTGTTTTAAGTGCAGAAGTGCATTTTAAGTGCATTTTCAAGTACTATAGCCTAAATTCCAGCACTTTTCAAATCTGAAACACAAAGCAACATTAAAATTCATCAGGTAAATGTTCCTTCCCCTGTTTTTGAGGGGTATTTCTTTATACTACAACATCATATCGTTTCGGACAATGCTGCATAGAATGTGACGCGGCAAGTATAAACGCCTCCGCCATTCGCAGAGGTTCGCACGAGGTGTGCGGAGTCGCGCACGAAAGTATAACTAGCTTTATAGGGGAGACGCGGAAAGGCATTGCTAAAAGGAAAAGCTTTTATGTGATTTAGGAAGCCTGAATGTGGATCTTGTGTTTAAAAAAATGTCTTTTATAGAATTATTTGTTCAGTTAATTGGTTCAACGCAGACAGATTTCTAACTTATAATTAGTAGGCTTGAAAGTTACCGGATCGAGGCAGACAGTTCCCAGAACGCACCCTTCAAAATGAAAGAGTTCCTGGACTCTGTTCTGGCAGGATCCGGTTCATATTAAGCCCTGAATAAAGGCAAAACGGATAGGAAGAAATACAGGATTTTGAAAACTTGAGATGGCTCAGGAAGCGACGCAGGAGATAGATACTCGAATAAGTAAAGAGAACGCATAAGAGAGAGGTGGCGAGACACCATTCAGCAGTGATCTGTCTCCACAAGCTTCCTTAAGAAGCCTAACAAAGAAGCTGAGACGAATCACTGCTGATTACGCCGGTTTAGTCGGTAGGTAGGTAGGTAGGTAGGTAGGTAGGTAGGTAGGTAGATACTTTATTGAGCCCAAAGGAAATTTAGCATGGGGACTGGGACTGACTCTGGTGCCCCTATAATCGGCTGGGGGAACAGCATCCGAGCCAGCCTTGAAAGCTTGCGAAATGAAGCTCAAGAATTTTGGTAACACAACAAAAATCATTTTATTTTACCAAAGCACTTTGTTTTTGTTAATTAAATGTGAAAGATTTGTCTGTATTTGTCATTCTGTCATGTAAAGCAGACTGTAGTAGATCATGCAGATTTTATAGACTGAAGCAGAAACTTTTATAAATCAAATCGTTTTTTAATTGAAAATCGTTTTGAATTGAAAATTGATTTTGAATCGAATGGTGGCCCCCAAAATCAGAATCGAATCGAATCATGAGATAGTAAACGATTCCCACCCCTAGTAACAGCTCTCGTATTCACCCAGCGCTCTTTTGCCCAGTCTTAAACTATGCCAGCAGTCGGGCATTTTGAACGTCTGGCTGCTTGAGCAACTACAGAAGGGTTGTCTCTATGCTGCAAGTTTGTGCTACTGACTGTTTGTCATGAGTGCTAACACACCACCACCGTGGAATACCAGGGAGTGCTGTGTTCCACGTGTGCCCTTACCCAGACGATGCTGGAGACACTAACATGGTTAAATGTTCAGTCAGGTTTGCTGGTTGTTATTGTGTTGCCATAGATTTTAACTTTACATTAACCCATTTGATCAGTTTTGTGTTTTTCATTGTTCGTGTTTTATTTGTTTGTCCCCCCCCCCCAGTCTGTTTATGTTCCTCATGCGTTGGCGTTCAAGAGATCATGTACCACAAAGGTAGTGTGTCCCCGCCCTGCTGAAGTGCGTTTGTCTACCACTCTAACCCTGTCCACTGTGGCCCATACAGTCCATCACTGTATCACTAACAGTTTCCTTTGTAAGCATGAGCCAACTAGACTACAGTGCCTGGTGAGGTGGTCATGTGCATGTGGTCACATGTTTTCTCAAAAGGCTCTTTCTGCTGGTCTGTATTCTTTACTGAGTGTCTCACTGAGGTTTATATCAGCTCTGTGGCTCCCCAGCGGATACTGAGTCCGTCTGGATTCCATAAACATCGCCTCTCACTTACCTTCTCTTTTCTTTCTCTATTTATCTCCATTTATCTGTTTTGGATAACAGGGAATTAGGGAACACCTGGCCAAATAGAAATTTTAACAAGTACAGGAGTCCAAACACAGAACTACAGTCAGTACGTGGAACCATACATACAAAATGCATAAAATTTAAGTAAAAAGGACATATGGATATTTCCATAGTAGTCAGTTCAGTGTAGTAAGCTACCCTCCAAACACATTGGTTCTGATGTCACTTTGGAAAGTATCTGAATGAATGAGCTGTGGCTGAAGCACCTGGCTACCTTGTTCTCCGTGAAGACATCCGTAGTGTCCGGGAGCTCCTGGCTGTGCGGCGTTACAGTTAATGCTTTGGTTCGTTTTTGCAGAAGACGTACACAGAGGAAGAGCTGAACGCCAAGCTGACACGCAGAGTCCAGAAAGCAGCACGCCGCCAGGCCAAGCAAGAGGAGCTAAAGAGACTACACAGGGCCCAGGTAAGAAGACCCTACTGTACACTGCAAAATGGTTGACTCCCACTGATCATTTTTGAAGCCACCTAGATTGCCAACATGGGAGCTGCCATCTTGGGTGCACTTGTGCATTGGATCAAAATTGGAATATCTACTCCAAGCCTGGCTATGTTTGTTAGTTCATGCCCCCTCTCTCTTAAAGCAACCCAACATAATTAAAGAATACTTTCTTAGACTTCACATAGTAATCCATGGTCATTCATTATCACAATGTGCCTTCATTTCCAACATCAGTGCTCTAGAATAAAGCTATTAATTTCTTAGCTTGTAAAACATTGGACATTTAGCTAATATTAGCAAGCTAGCTAAATAACCATAATAATATAAGACAATATAATAAATGAAGCATCTTAACCATAGCTTTCATATTCAGGTCTTCGAAATATTTAATAATATCCTATTATTTTAGTTTTGCCTAATTACAAGATATTCTTCATTTTATTTTATTAAATGTAGAATGTGCAATATTTAAAAACACAAGCTAAAGTAAAGTTGGATTTCAAGCGCTTCAGCGACACAAACTAGCTAGTTTAGCAAGGTAGCTAGCTAGCAAGTTAGCTAACAAGTTAGATTAGGCCTATGTGTTAACATTAGGGAGGTACTTACCTTGGCAAACTGAAAAGAACTTGACACCAAAGGCTTCAAAATGTCAAATCGAAAAGTAAACGTTATTAACATGATGAGAGGTTAAATATGTCAATTCAGCTTCCTCTTAATGCAGCAAATTGCTGTCGATCACCTTATCGGCATTCCCTTGTAAGTATCGCCAGATCACTGGAATAAAACCTGTTAATTCGCAAAGGAAAACATAATCGTGAGGTGAATTTAAAGATTAACCAGATCACAGCTTTGCCCCCCACCAAAAAATACTGTAGATACGTTATATGAAATGAAGGTTTGATGTAACATGGGAATGGGCGTAGTTATGTTATGCTGCAGCCTGCCACTAGAAGGCATCAGATACAGAGGCTTCGCATTTCACCTGCTGTCATCCACTCCACTTTATATACACTCAATGAGTCCCACAGACAGACCTCAGGTAGAACATCCCTGATCCGCTACAATAATATCAGGCACCTGGTAGTACATTAGACTCCTGCTTATGGGACCATTTCCATCCCCCAGATCATTCAGAGACAGCTGGAGCAGGTGGAGGAGAAGCAGCGGCAGCTGGAGGAGAGGGGCGTGGCTGTTGAGAAGGCCCTACGAGGGGAAGCAGGTACCTCATGGTCCCCTCTCTTCTACGTGTGTCTCCTAGATATGAGAGACTGCCCTTAGAGTTGTGCCTCTGATCATTCTGGAAAGGTTTTATTTTGTGTGTACCACCTCCAGACAGTAGTCTAGGATTTCACTGCAGACGGTAGTCTAGGATTTTACTGGCGTCTGCTAATGTGAGTGTGCGCAGCAGCAGGAAATGACAGCATCTACGCCTCTCTGTTCTTCCTCTCATTGTTGATGCTACAGACACTGTTTTCCGATTTCTCTTTGTTGCATCTGCATCCATCTGTGCCAATTTGCTGTGGTGTAAACAAGCTCATCCTACTTTTGCAATAGTATGTTTGTCTTTGGTTCTGTCATGCAATAATTATCGTGGCGTGTTTATGTGCTAAGACAGCTCAGTCAGCAGTAGCTGTGTCACAGATCACGAGTAAACTATCGAACAGCAAGTGGTCTGTTTTCACAGCGGTAGCAGCCAGAGAGGCTACAAGCTGCATTCGCCTCTTTATTTCACCCAGACATAATGTGTGTTGTGTGGACTGTGTGCAGTGTAGAATCCAGTGTGGAGTGTGGAAATTGTGTCTTGTGCCAGCAATGTTTTTTTCAGTCTCATTGGAGCTTTTCTAATTCTTTGTGTTCTTCATATTCAACTCCTGTTTGAGATGTGCATGACAAGGGACTATCAAGGACTTGATCACTGGCAGATTATCGAGATCCAATGAAAAGAACGTCTGGGCTTCATGTTCAAGCGTTTAAGTTTGATTTATATGGTCTGCTTGATTAGTCATGTCTATTACAATTGAAAAAAGACTGAAACTGACATGATTTTGAAGTGTCCTCAATGAGAAGGACAGTGTCCTTTGGCCTGGTCCTATTGGTCCACTCCTGAGAATGCTGTGCTGTATGACTGCCTCCTATAACCTCTCTGTACTTCACTCTTTTCAAGGGCTGTGTAAAGCTTCTAGTGTTAGTCCAAAACCGCACGCAGGGCGCTCAGGTACCCAGCCCGTAATGGTAGTAGGTGTTCACAGTCGTCGTCCACAACCTCATCATGACCACCCTCGCCCCTCGTGTCTCCTCGTGTGTGTTGTAGCTGCATGCTTGTGATACTGGTTCTGTAAGTGAGCGTGTGTATGATAGTGTGTTAGTGTTTTGTGTCATAGATTTGTGTGCCCTCTTACCAGCAGAGCAGAATATCCTAGTATACTGCATTTAGGGTCCAGTGAGCTGCACAGATGCTCCACACCTGCTCCGAGGCAGCAGAAGTCACTGATCAGATGAAGGGTTTTACATCCCCAGGCCTCTTTGTTCCACTGCACAGTGGTTCTTGGTTGAGACTAGCGTCTGTCCCGGCTGTAGCGGACACTGAGCTCGCTGCTGTGGACACAGACCCAGAACTGTAAGCCTGTGTGAAGAGTGGTGCGGCAAATCTATGTGCCCATGGAGTCATTCCTATGCATCCTGTGTACAAAGAATCAGCATTTAACCCACGTGTGTGAATACAATGTAAGATGCTGTTGTGAGTGTGTGTTCTGTACACTGCAGTGGGGGAGGTGTGAGTGTGTGTGTGTGTGTGTGTGTGTGTGTGTGAGGGTGGTTCAAGTGCAAGCATATGCATGACCCTTATTGATTTTATTTGTTTGTTTGTTTTCCTTTTTTTAAACAACTTGCCAAGTGTCACTGGCTGTGCCCATGTGCAGTAACACATCTTTAATATCCTCATTGTAGACTATTGGGGCGAGTCTAATTACAGTGAGATCCTGGACTTGCATCTGGGCGGTATGTATTTCAAACCTGTCGCTTCAAACTAAGAAAACTGCTAACTAACCTGTTTTTCCCCCTGTACTTACTGTAGCTTATCCATCAGCCAAGCCCCTCCCCCTTCAGTCCTCAAGCCCCTCCCCTCCATCCATCCCGTCCCCATCAGTCCTCAAGTCCCTCCCTCCTCAGTCCTCATGGCTGTCTACCTGACTCATGACTCAAGTACCCCTCAGTGTAATATACAGGCCTTTCTAGAAGTATGTTGCTTAACATACCAAATGACTTCACATAGTCCAGTTAGTTTTCGTTTGTACTCATCAGGATTGCTAAGTATGGTCCTGCTGTTGGATCAAACACTTTTTTAATGGGAATCCATTATTTGGTTCCGAGTTCATCAATACAAACACATGCTTGCATGCACACACACAGACCCCAAAGTTGCTAGTAGACCTAACGCTACTAGTAAATGATGGTGGCCGCAGTAGGTTAAACAACTTTTACTTTTCGTTTTGACCCCTGTAGTAAGGACAGTTTGCTTTTGGCTGTCAATGTTTTACCCCACTAGGGTCTGTGTGTGTGTGTGTGTGTGTGTGCGCGTACGTGCGCGTACGTGCGTGTGTGTGTGCGTGTGTGTGTGTGTGTGTGTGTGTGTGTGTGTGTGTGTGTGTGTAGTCCAGAGATCAAAGCTTCCCTGGCTTTTCCCTGTGTTGTGTGTTTGGCTGTGCTGTGCTGTGTTATCGATCATCAAACATCATGTTGTTTTCAGTTGCTGATGAGTTCTGCTTTAATCAGTCTGACTGGCAGGAGATAGCGTGGAGCTATTCAAACAAATCATTACCTACACCCCCACCACCCCAAAACTTCTCAGGCCTTGTTTTCTCTTACCAAATAAAAAACATGTCTTTTTCAGTGCCATGCAAGCGTGAAGTGCCTTCAGGTTCACAGCATGCGGAGCTATTGTGCAAGTGTCTAGTGCCCTTGCTGGAGCTCACTTCTGAGGGGCTGCCTTCACAGTTGCTGCTCTCTGCATGTGTGAAGTCTGCTTCCTTCGTGTGTCAGTCATGCTGTCTTTCATACTGTGTTTTACAATAGCACTTTAAATCTAATCTAATGTGCCATAATCTCAGATAAACTGTGTGTTGGTTTTGTGAAGGCCGGGCCGAGTCACCGTTTATCTCTATCCAGCTTGAGCTGGAGATGTGAAGATGTTAATAACTGCTTCAAGACGATGTCTTTGACATCCCAATGTTGTCTTTTCCATTCTAAGTTGTTGTAACTCGTATTTTACCCACTATTTCTCACCTGTAGCATGTCCAGGTGCTGGTTTGGAGAGCCCCGTGGGCCATGTGGGGCTCATGGCCTGTCTGTGTGAGGCTGATCTGCATATATGAATATGCATGTGTGACTGTGCACTATAATAGCAGATGTTTGGTACTTTAGCGTAATGGCCCTGATGGTGTCTGCTGTGAGGCGGAGCTAGGGAGCAGGGAGCACACACACACACACACACACACACACACACACACACACACACACACACACACACACACACACACACACACACACACAACACCCACACTCCTGCTGGGAATCATTTAGCAGATAATGCCTGGTTCACACTACACGATTTTAGGCTGGTTTTTCAGTCGCCGGCTGATCGCCGACAAAAACTGTGGTCGGAGGCAAATCGGCGATCACTCGTCGCTCGCTCAGTCGTGTAGTGTGAACTGCTGAAAGACGCTGATAGACGCTCGCCGAGCCGTCGCCGACTGGTCGCAGACGACTGGCAGATATCTAGCATGTTTAATATCTAGCAGTCGGCGACTGAGAGTCGGCAGCAGCGTCTAGCTACAGCCAATGGGAACGCGGAGAGAAAACTTTCAAGAATGCTTTCAACAGTAACCACACAAAATCCTCACCTTTCTTACAACTTTACTACAACACTGTTTAAGTTATTGTAACAGCACTGGAGAAATAGTGCGATTGATTATATCTATCACTGCAACGGAGAGATGAAATAATTCTGGCAACTTGGGACTATGGAGTGTTTAAACGGTAAAAAATAATAATAACGAAAATGTGGAGTACATGTACATTGTTTTTTTCTTCTACGTGGTCTTGCTGGTTCTGGGAGAGTTTCGTTTTCATGTTCTCGTGTTTTTGGACGGCAGCCAGATGAGTCGGCGATTCCCCAGTCGTGTAATTCGTGAGCCTGCGTCGCCGATCAGTCATGTAGTGTGAAATCCACAACAACTGAAAGACTTGCGATTACAGCACGACCAGTCATGTATTGCGGACGGCACAAAAACCTGACGACTGAAAAGTCGTGTAGTGTGAACCAGGCTTAAGCCGTACTTGCAGGGACTCTCTGACGATCCTGTCCCGCTCTGTGATAGTCCCTTGTTGCAATCCAGCTTTCCACCTGCGCCTTGGCACTGAGCCGCTGTGAACCATTCCAGTGTTGTCCGATGAGGGCGTGGGAGGTCACCCGTCATCCGGGGTCACCCGTCGCTGCTTTTGTTGCCTCTTGTGTCAGGGTCATCACCGCCACTCATGTGTCCGTCATCGTTTTGATGTTTTCTTCTTGTTGGCATGTTCGTCTGGCCGATACATGCCTCACAGTACTGCTTCACACGTCAGCCGTAAGCAGACGAGAATCTGGATGGCAGAACTGAACGATACTTCTGTACTGGACTGGATGTTCTCAGAGGTGTGATGGTGGAAGCACCATTTGTTGTGCTCATTCTGCTCTCATCATTCTGGTTACACATACTTGCATTGTAAGGTGTACTGAGACAGTGGTGTTTGATGTAGGGTGTACTGAGACAGTGGTGTTTGATGTAGGGTGTACTGAGACAGTGGTGTTTGATGTATGGTGTACTGAGACAGTGGTGTTTGATGTATGGTGTACTGAGACAGTGGTGTTTGATGTAGGGTGTACTGAGACAGTGGTGTTTGATGTATGGTGTACTGAGACAGTGGTGTTTGATGTAGGGTGTACTGAGACAGTGGTGTTTGATGTATGGTGTACTGAGACAGTGGTGTTTGATGTAGGGTGTACTGAGACAGTGGTGTTTGATGTAGGGTGTACTGAGACAGTGGTGTTTGATGTATGGTGTACTGAGACAGTGGTGTTTGATGTAGGGTGTACTGAGACAGTGGTGTTTGATGTAGGGTGTACTGAGACAGTGGTGTTTGATGTAGGGTGTACTGAGACAGTGGTGTTTGATGTATGGTGTACTGAGACAGTAGTGTTTGATGTATGGTGTACTGAGACAGTGGTGTTTGATGTATGGTGTACTGAGACAGTGGTGTTTGATGTAGTGCCTATTAAGACAGACAGTGGTGTTTGATGTAGGGTGCATCAAGACTAGGGTTGCAGCGGTAACCGGTTTCACGGTATACCACGGTATTAAAATGCACGGTTATCATACCGTGTGCGTTTGCTTATTACCGGTAAAAAGCAAGCCAGCGGAGAAACTGACCCGCGCATGCGCAACTCCGCTCCGGTTCAGCTACTAAGCACACAGCAGTGAGAATGGCAGAAAGTGCATTAGACTTAACAAATTTTTTAACAAAAAAAAAAGCTTAACTAAAATCAGCGGCGAAAATGACGTAATCGCGGTGGCTCCGCCGGTGAGCGCGGGTATCGCGCGCTGTCGATTCGCGAGGTCGTGCACGTCTCGAATTTTGTAACTTTGCGCGCGTCGCGCCTCAGCGCAATGAACAAAGTCATGTTTGCAGGGTTCATACACCTTTATAAGGTGGAATTAAAGCACTTGTACGTAACTTTAAAGGTCCGTTTCAATATTTCCCAGCACCTTAAACTTAATTAAGTTAAATATTTATACATATACTCAAAATAATTCGCTTTTTATTAAATTATTTAATGGTTGTTTATTTTCAAAACGCCCAGTCTTAACGTCTTCACGTTCTCTCGTGTTTCGTCCTGGAATTACAAGAGGCTCGTATTTGTTAACGTAATACAAAAGAACTGTGCCGAGTCGCGCGCTACGGTCACTAGTGAAAGTGTAAATCCATAGATTTTTAAGGTCCTTGCTTTCACTGGATGTGAAAGATGCCATTAATTTACATGCGTTCATTTTCAAAATTTTACGTGCCTGTTTTTCATATGTTAAAACCAGACTCGGTGTGAAAGCCTTAAAATAGAAATCTCTATTGTGAGGGTCATGTCAGAAATAAATCCTCTCTTTCTGCAGTATCTGGTTATATTCTAACTTGGCAGTACAACGGACGTTTACAACAGTTGTTGATCAGACACTGACCCAGGTTGAGTTTATCAGATATTAAATAATTTAAACTTAAATAATTGTACTGAAATCCATGATTTAGGTTTATCTAATTTTGCAGTATTTATTTAAACATGTGTACAGCTTATTTTTTTAAAGGAGACATTTTGTATACAATAGTTCCAGGTTTCTACAATAAATAGTTAATTGAACAAAAAAAACTTGTAATTTCTTTAAGGGTCAGTGTATCTTTTAATAATATACAAACTAACTGTGATACCGTGATAACCGTGATACCGCGGTATTTTCTGAGACGGTTATCATACCGTGAAAATCTCATACCGTTGCAACCCTAATCAAGACAGACAGTGGTGTTTGATGTAGGGTGCATCAAGACAGACAGTGGTGTTTGATGTAGGGTGCATCAAGACAGACAGTGGTGTTTGATGTAGGGTGCATCAAGACAGACAGTGGTGTTTGATGTATGGTGTATCAAGACAGACAGTGGTGTTTGATGTATGGTGTATCAAGACAGACAGTGGTGTTTGATGTATGGTGTATCAAGACAGACAGTGGTGTTTGATGTAGGGAGTATCAAGACAGACAGTGGTGTTTGATGTATGGTGTATCAAGACAGACAGTGGTGTTTGATGTATGGTGTATCAAGACAGACAGTGGTGTTTGATGTATAGTGTATCAAGACAGACAGTGGTGTTTGATGTAGGGAGTATTAAGACAGACAGTGGTGTTTGATGTATGGTGTATCAAGACAGACAGTGGTGTTTGGTGTAGGGTGTATTAAGACGATTCAAAGACGGTGGTGTTTGATCTCTTATGAAGCATTATGAATGTTGCGGCAGTACAAAGCAACACTGTATTATTATTTACCTCCAAATATTTTTGTATTTTCAGTCTCAATCTCCTTCGTACCCTCTTTTCCTCTCTCTCTCTTGCCCCTCTATCTCCCTCCTTCTCTCTCTCTCTCTCTCTCTCTCTCTCTCTCCCCTACCTCTCTCCTGTTTTACCCTCCTCTTGTCTCTCTTTTCTCCCTCTCTCGTGCACACATATGCTCACTACATTGCTTTGAGTTTCTTTCCACAGTTCCTTCACTTTTTTGATTTTTCTCCTCATGCTTTTCTCTCCCTCCCCCTCTCCTTCACATTCGCTCTTCTCCCTTCTGCTTCACCACCTTCGTCACCTCCACTCGTGCTCTCTTTCTCACTCTTTCCTTATCTCCTTCTTTCTCTCTCCCTTACTCTCTCTTTCTCCCTCTCTCTCTCCCTTTCTCCCTCACTCTCTCCCTCACTCTCTCCCTCTCCCTCCCTCTCTCTCTCGTTATTTTGTGGAAGTTGAACACTATGTCGGGACCCCTCGCTGGAGAGCCCTGTCCTTCTGCCCATGCTGTTCCCCTGAAGGTAACGTAACTCCGCCTCACTGTCGCCGGCCAGCCTTGTTACCATGACCGCCTGGCCTGCCCCCCTCACCCGTTACCATGATGTTCCCCCCAACTACCAGCTCTGGACTTGGAGTTTTACTCCTGGCCTGCATCCCAAGAGTTTGCTGCCTCCTCTTTTCTAGATTCTTTCTTCCAGAAGAGCAGTTTCATCACGTCACTAACCCAGACAGCTCTAGCTAGCCCAGGGAGACAGTATCGCTGATCTGGAGTGTGTGACCAGAAGCATGGTGGTGTGTGTGGTGCAGGACTGAACTAAAACAGTCAGTGTGTCTTTGCTGTCATGCATCTGTGGCTTTGTGTGCTGTGTCCTGTAACCTCGTCTAAATGTGGTTGCTGATTGTGATGAGTTTCGGGGGGGGGGGGGGGGGGGGGGGGGGCTGGGCTAGACAGAAGGATAACTTGTTCACATTAGCTAGCATGGCATTAGACACACAATTGGACCGGGACTCTTCCTTCTAAACTTAACCTAATTAATGTATGTGTGTGTGTGTGTGTGTGTGTGTGTGTGTGTATGTGTGTGTGTGTGTGTGTGTGTCAGAGCTGCGGAGGGCCTCTGAGGTAGTGTTGGAGCACACAAGCTGTGCTCCTTTCTCCCCTCTCCTCTCTCTCTGTCGCACTCTTGTTCTCTGTCGTTTATGTCTGAGGATCTTTGCAGTGTGGATGGCAGCAGAGCAGCTGTGTGGTCTCTGTGTTATGTGGATGGCAGCAGAGCAGCTGTGTGGTCTCTGTGTTGTGTGGATGGCAGCAGAGCAGCTGTGTGGTCTCTGTGTTGTGTGGATGGCAGCAGAGCAGCTGTGTGGTCTCTGTGTTGTGTGGATGGCAGCAGAGCAGCTGTGTGGTCTCTGTGTAGTGTGGATGGCAGCAGAGCAGCTGTGTGGTCTCTGTGTAGTGTGGATGGCAGCAGAGCAGCTGTGTGGTCTCTGTGTTGTGTGGATGGCAGCAGAGCAGCTGTGTGGTCTCTGTGTAGTGTGGATGGCAGCAGAGCAGCTGTGTGGTCTCTGTGTAGTGTGGATGGCAGCAGAGCAGCTGTGTGGTCTCTGTGTTCTGTGTTTATTGTTGTCTAAGAGAAAGAGAGAGACACGAACACGGAGACTCTCAATGAGTAAGGATGAGATGGGCTGTATACCAGGTTTTTATTGAGATCTAGTATGGACTGGACTGGTCCAATATGGAACAGGTTTGGTCAGTATCTCTCCAGTGGTCATGGACTTCAGTGCTGTATGTAACTACAGTCTTTACTCCTGTATGCAGAAGGAGCAACACAAACTGCATCCTTAGATTAAGGACAGGGATCAACCTTGGATTAAGGACAGAGATCAACCTTGGATTAAGGACAGGAATCAACCGTGGAAAAAGGACCAGGATCGACCTTGGATAAATTAGGGCCCGGCCCTGTGGGACAAAATTGTATTAATAGCTTATAGTGTTGACTAAATATGAGCAGGAAGGGGAATTGTGACTCTAAAGGCCATAGATAAAGAAAACAGCACATTGAATTGTTCTATGCATTTGATTTGCATTTAATCTTTTTTTCTCTGTTTACAACATAGACCTGGACAGGAGCATAGTGTGGAGCAGTAATATGGTGTAGTGTGGAAGAGTAATATGGTGTAGTGTGGAAGAGTAATATGGTGTAGTGTGGAGCAATAATATGGTGTAGTGTGGAAGAGTAATATAGTGTAGTGTGGAGCAATAATATGGTGTAGTGTGGAAGAGTAATATAGTGTAGTGTGGAGCAGTAATATGGTGTAGTGTGGAAGAGTAATATGGTGTAGTGTGGAAGAGTAATATGGTGTAGTGTGGAAGAGTAATATGGTGTAGTGTGGAGCAGTAATATGGTGTAGTGTGGAGCAGTAATATGTGGGTCTTCTACGCTGAGAAGAACATAGAACAAAAAGTATTTCCCAGAAGGCCAGTTCGATTGGACACTTACTGCTTATAATGTGCTTTTTAAAATCAGAACCCCGATCTCCACGCCATCTTCTGTGAACTGAACAGCCAGGCTCAGCTCTGACGCTGGGGTCTTGCTCCAGTCCCCTTCGCCCCCATCACCTCCACCCTTCTCCACCCCCTCCAACACCCCCACCCTCTTCATCTCCCTCGACCCCTGACAGAAGACACCCAGGCGTCAGCGGCATAGCTTCGGCTCTGTGGTGTCCGTGACGTGTGTGTTGGAGACCGGCTGGGTGGGCTCTCACTCTTCATGTCGTCTCTCGTAGGGATGGGAAAGAAGGATGACCCTAAACTGATGCAGGAGTGGTTTAAGCTCGTGCAGGAGAAGAACGCCCTGGTGCGCTACGAGTCAGAGCTGATGATCTTGTGAGGACACCACCGCACACGTCCATCACACACACCACCACACACACACGTCCATCACACACATCTCTATCACGCACACCACCACACACGTCCATCACACACACCACCACACACACACGTCCATCACACACATCTCTATCACGCACACCACCACACACGTCCATCACACACATCTCCATCACGCACACCACCACACACACGTCCATCATGGTCTACTCTGCTTGTCTAGTAACTGGGTGAGATTTCTGGCAGAGATTACAGAACACAGCTGTACAAGCTGTGTGCATGTTTAATGAAGAAACCCTCCAAACATCACGTCCCGTGTCTCTCTCCACAGCGCCCGTGAGCTGGAGCTGGAGGATAGACAGAGTCGCTTACAGCAGGATCTCCGAGAGCGCATGGCCGTTGATGGTACCTCCCTCTCTCTCTCTCTCACTCTCTCTCTCACTTCCTCTTGGCATCACCGCTTCCAAATCAGGAAGTGTTTGTTTTGTTCGGTTCATCATTCGGTTCATCATCTTGCTGTCTCCCTGCAGACCACTCGAAGACTTCGGTGGAGCTGGCGGAGGAGAAGCGGATCCTGAATGAGATGTTGGAGGTGGTGGAGCAGCGCGACTCACTGGTGGCGCTACTGGAGGAGCAGAGGCTCAGGGAGAAGGAGGAGGATAAGGACCTGGAGGCCGTCGTGCTCTCCAAGGGCTTCAACCTCAACTGGGTTTAGCAGCTGTTGGCAGGACGACCCTGCTACTGCCCCCCCCACAACAACCCCGCAGCTGCCCAACCCTCAGCTCCTATAATTCAGCTGGAGACTCACTGACGTTTCAATATGATCGGTGTGATGGGACCGATATCTCCACCTGATGGAACGGATGTGTCCCCCTTGGAGACTGGGTTCATCTTGCATGCCCTTTTTGGCCAGCTGTTTTGGAACTGAGAAAGCGAATTCAAAGACACATTTCAAGGAGAACACAAATTAGCCAAGATTTACATTATTTTTTATGTCCCTTTCAGCACCTGTTACATAAGAACAGAGAGAGGACTTTGGACTCCAATGCTCCATTTGGACTCCAGTTTTGCAATGCGCTTTTCTACCGTGACTACTGACTGACAGTAGTAACAGCCTATAGCTACGCTCCCTTTCGCTCTAATCACACCTGTCCACAGTTCAGTGGGTGAACACTTAACGAGAAGGCGATAAAAGTCCCTGTGACGATTCTTGTGCTCTGCTACAGTTACAGGGTTGTATAGATCAATGAATACAGCCAGAAATGTTTAAACAATGTATTTATTTATTATCGTTGCTTTCCTGAAAGCATGCAATGGATTCTTTACATTGAGCTAATCCAGAGAATCTCCAGGCCCAGATCCAACACCTGTAGTGATTGGTGGGAAGACCACGGCTTCGTTCTCCTCCTCATTCCAAGATAAGAACATCTGTGAGAGCAAACACACATGTCCTGTACCCTACGTAACACATGTCCTGTACCCTACGTAACACATGTCCTGTACCCTATGTAACACATGGCCTCTGCTTCCTGTCACTAGTGTAGTGGAGCTCCTGCTTTGTAGTTTCTACTGCTTCCCTGGATACCAGCTGTTCCTATGAATCCTGCTGCAAAGTTTACAATCACATCAGATGTGAATTTCTAATAGTCACAGTAAAAGTTACGGACCCTGTGGAATGTCACGTAAATCTTCTCAATCAGGACAGTTTTAACATGGGGGGAAAAAAGGTTTTACCAGAAAGATGATGATATACATTGTTTAGATATTGTTTTCCTCTACAAGCTTTGTATGAGTAATATCGCTGATATTATGGTCTGATATGATGGTCTGATTCATCATAATTTCCTGGACTGTTGACAACCTAAGGGGTAAACCAGTGTCATTTGCAGCGGAGAGCCGCTCTACCATCAGCCTGCTGAAACAGAATCGCCCAATCACGGCACTGATCAGAAACAGTCAATCAATCGCCACGCTGGTCAGGTCGTCTGCATGGCCACAGGGTTTACTCATCATTTCTGAGGCTGTTATTCTTTTTCTAATTTGTTTTTATAGAATTTTATTTGTATGCCATACAAGTGTGCAAACATTACTAATATGTAACACAGGACACTCAAAGCAGCAAATGTTCACATACCAGGCAAATCAACTTGTATGCCTTTAACCAAACTGTACATTTCAGCTTGGTCACCAAGCTGTAATGGTGAACAGATGTTTTCTTTTGTTTTTTGTTTTTTTTATGTAAGTAAATACAATGTGAATTGAAAGTTACAGTTCAAGACTAGTTGATTAGACTGTGTAAATTGTTTTACAGAGTTTATTGGTATTTATTAACACGTGTGAGAATTTATTATGTAAAGAAAATGGAACCTAATTTTTAAAATTGTATGTTGTCAACTCTTGACACGTGTAAATGCTTCCTGTAGCTAATTTGCATATGGAATATATTGGATGTGCGTGTAAAGGTAATAAAACAGCTTTTGTTCTTCATATTGATGTATATTTATGTTGTCTAAAAAACCATTTGGTCTATTTCCCAAGAGTCGTAACAGAAATGTGATGTGCTTGAAATGTCTCGTTCACAAAGCGTTTAATAAGGGATTTGACCCGCTTCCGCAAACCACCGAATCCGGTCCAGATTTTCCTCCTGTTTTCCTTCTCTAGTTGTCTTATATTAAAAGTTTGGAGCAGCTAGCAAACGACAACTTTTGTGCCATGATTCCGTCCAGCTTTAGAGATTGTGAGGTAAGGACTATCAGTTATTGAACAGGCCTGAATAAACTGCTGTAAGTTATTAAATTATATGTTTAACTGATTTTAGTACTTTGCGTTCGGATCAACATGTCAAGCGTTGCAAAACAACAGATCCTGGTGGTGTGATATTGGAGGACATACGTGAACATGCACAACATGCTCATTTGGACTAATAAAACGAGAGTGCAAGGTTGATCTCCGTTTAGAGTTAACGTCTTAGTTTAGAGTTAATCTCTTCTGTTAGAGTTCATGTCTTCAGTTAGAGTTAATAGTTTCGTTTAGCGTTAATGTCTTCGTTTGAGTTAATCTCTTCCATTCGAGTTAATAGTTTAGTT
The DNA here is from genome assembly GCF_052324685.1 of Brachyhypopomus gauderio. Classification (NCBI taxonomy): domain Eukaryota; kingdom Metazoa; phylum Chordata; class Actinopteri; order Gymnotiformes; family Hypopomidae; genus Brachyhypopomus; species Brachyhypopomus gauderio. The sequence continues at coordinate 7,903,536 of NC_135212.1, forward strand.
TAGAGTTAATCTCTTGGGTTATGGAGGTGTTCGGGGACTGGTGAGGAACCGTTTTCACATTGGGCAGTGTAAACACTGAATGGGTCTCTTCCTCGGCCCGTCGCATGAAGTGTGTGTGTGTTTCAGGCGTGGAGGGCGGAGGGTCTCGGTCTGTCTACGTCCAGCAACGAGGCCTGCAAACTGTACGACGCCATCCTCACACAGGTGGTTCAGAGAAGTGAACTAATCAAACTAACATACAGAGAGCAGTGTGAAGGCACAGCTCAATATCTCTGTAAATCTCCATCTGTTCCTCTCTGTGACTACAGCCAATTATGTAAATGTTTACCTCACTCATACATGACTGACATGGCAGAAAATATGAATAGATATGGCTAAAATAAACCCTGTACTATCGTTTTGTGGCGAATTGGAAAATGTAACCTGACGAAAACTGTCGTACCTTTCAAAGCTGTTATTAGATAAATCTCAGGTGTCAAGAGGCCTCTTGGACTGTTAGATAAAAAGCGTGTGCAGATATTGCTTAAAAATACGATAAGGCTGCTGCTCTCCTTTCTGCAGTATGTGACATGGCGCAATGAGGAGACGCTGGGAGGAATAGAGGGGTGTATAGCGGCTCTTCACACCGCCGACCCCAACTTTGGTATGTGAATACTGCTTGGAGACGTTTTTCAGAGATATTAAACTTTGGCGTTTCTATGAACCTTGAAGTTACTTGTTGCTGTAGGCTTTACCAGTAACATCTATAGCGTAGTTGTAGTCACAGAATGAAGACTCACCTCAAAATAAATAAATACAAAATAAATGCATACATTTTACTGCCATCTTTTCCTCTCTAGCCATGGTTTTAGCATCATAATATCTATTCTCTCATGACAATATGTGCTGTAGTGGGGGTCACGTGGCCCTGCTGTGTTTGTTGTAGTGGGGGTCACGTGGCCCTGCTGTGTTTGTTGTAGTGGGGGTCATGTGGCCCTGCTGTGTTTGCTGTAGTGGGGGTCACGTGGCCCTGCTGTGTTTGCTATAGTGATGGGGCACGTGATCGGTACCGGGCTACAGCTGGTGGGCACTGGCAGCTCGGTGCTGCGAGATGAGAAGCTGGCGGGTGCAGTGCGGAGGGTGGTGGAGCTGTCGCAAACCCAGGACCTCACGCCCCGCGAGAAGTTGCATGTCCAGGCGGTTGAGCTCTTCTCCAGGGGGTGAGGCATGATCGTGTTTCCCCATCACATGGAGCACTTAGCAGACGGCCTACCTGTCCTGAACCTGTTCTTGTGCTTATAAAAGGGCTGATTGTAGATGTAGTATTGTACTCCTGGACTGAGTCACGAGTCCACAGCCATATCAGAGCTACCCAGAATGCTGTTGGCTCTTTTAACCTGAGTGTTGCCAGAAATGTCATGTGGAACTGGTCTCAGACTTTACATTGACTTTACAAAGCTCAGTGTGTCTGTAACACAGACCCTTGATTGTGATCATGATTCCAATAGTTCTCTGGAGTCATACGAATGATTATATTAAAGAAAGACAGTGATTCATTTGTTGTAGAAATATCATAAGATAAATGTGTATTGTCCTATTGTCATAAAAAAATTTCCTTCTTGCAGCTGGTTCCCAGGTGGTTAGCGCAATAACACTGAAGATACTTGTTTTGACATTTTTAATATATTCTTGGGTATAGCCGCATATTCATGTTATTGTGATATTTCTGACACCTGCTTCTTGAATGCAGTGTCTGTCACTCCTGTAAAGCTGCTCAGACAGACCCGTGTGTTTCAGAGCCCTTTCTCAAGCCTGCTCCGTGTGGGAAGACATTCTAGTAGAGCACCCTATAGACATGCTCGCCCTGAAGTTCTCGCACGATGGCCTCTTCTACCTGGGGGACCAGACCCAGATGAGGGACTCTATCGCTAGGGTGCTTCCGCACTGGAAGCCTCATATGCCCCTGTACAGGTACCCCGAGCTTTGCTGAGCCCCTCGAGTATAAGTGTGAATGTACTATGAATGTACTGTGATGTCTCCTTCACTAATGTTCTCTGTGTTTGCCTGTAGTTTTCTTAAAGGCATGTATTCATTTGGGCTTCTGGAAACTCATTTCTATGACCAAGCTGAGACAGTAGCAAAGGAGGTAATAATCTTAACATTAATAATCTTAGGGCGTACTCACACTAGGCTCTGTGATCCGGGCACGGTTCCCTGCCGAAGCACGGTTCGTTTGGCTAGTGTGAGCGCTCCAACCGTGCCCGGGCCCGGATCAGTTAACTGTGCTCGGGCCCGCTTGAAGAGGTGGGCCAGGGCACGATTCGCGTGGACTCTGGCACGGTTCGCTTCTAGTGTGAGCGCTATCCGTGCCCGGGCCCGCTTGGTGCCTCGTCTGATTGGTTCATTTCGCTGGAACTCAAACATGACGTCAGTGATGCGACGCTCATGTTAAACAGTCATAGCGGCAAAGCGATTAGTAGACAATCGTTGTGTTAAATTATCGATAAATCTGTGCTTGCACCGTGTTTCTGCACTCCCAAAACAACTCCAACAATACAATAAAACGAGAATCGTGAACTCCATAGTGTTGTGCGAGCGCGCTTTTATTCCAAATAAAGTCACGTTGTGATGACGTAAGCGTGCTCGGGCCAGCTTGATGAAGGCAGTGTGAGTGCAGGCCAGAGGGGGAGTGGGGAGGGGGGATAACCGGGCCCCAGCACGGAACCAGCAAACAGTGCCTAGTGTGAGTACGCCCTTAGTGTGACATAACAGTAATGTGAGTATGAAGTATTGTACAGTATCAGTATGAGCTTGTTGGCTCTGTATGTCTTTGATGAGGATGGTAGTAATTATAATAATCACCTTTCACTCCACCCAAGGACCCTGTACAAGGAAAAAAATAAAATGGAATGAAGTAGAATTTGAAAACAAAAACGTAAAAAACATTGATTCTTTAACAGACAGTCAAACCATATGTCCATATAAACTTCACATGTACATACAAACATATGCTGATGAAACAATAAAAAATACTTAATAAGGAACCTTGTTAATAATATTGACAATATTTTATTACACAATTGTAGGTGTTGTGATTTGGAATTCATGATGTCAATATTAAATCAGATCTTTCCGTCCTACAGCGAACAGTTAAGTACTCTGGGTTTGTGAGTGTTTCGTAATAGCACGCGTGCTGATTGGATGTTGTGGCTGATTGGCTGGCTGCTCCTCCCCCAGGGTCTTGCTCTCCACCCCCAGGATGGCTGGGCTGTCCATTCCGTTGCCCACGTCCATGAGATGAAGGCAGAGGTGGAGAAAGGTCTGAAGTTCATGGCCTCCACAGAGAAAGACTGGGTGGTCAGTGTCCAAGTTTCTGTTAAATAGACAAATACCACATTCAGCATTTTTGGTTTCAAGACATTTTGCACATTTTGTACTGACTTTCTGTGTTTTATTCTTAAGGTGTGTGACATGTTGGCATGTCATAATTACTGGCACTGGGCTCTTTGCCACATTGAGAAGGTAATCTTTTAAATTGTCCTTTAATCAAACTAGCTGTGACCATACCTACCACAGAATGTGTGGAGATCTTCCATAACCTTCAACACACTTCCGCAATGTGAGAAATGTGAAGAAGACAGAAGTGTTTTTCTATTGCATTGTGAGAGCTCTGCCTTTCTGCAGTGTTGAATTATTGAATCTCGTGTTGTAAATTCTGCACGTGTGTGTCTGTGTGTGTGTGTGTGATCTCCAGGGAGAGTACGAAGAAGCTTTGAAAATCTTTGATGAGCAGGTCAGTGGCCAAATGAATTCTTCTCATGGATGTGTGTGTGTGTGTGCAGTGAGGAGACCTGGTGTGTGAGGGACTACACTGGTATGTGAGGGACTACAGGAGTGTTTGAGGTTGACCTGTCATTGGTCTCACCTGGGAGAGATTCATGGTTAATGGTCTGCATGCTTGGTATTAAAGTTTAAATGGTCCTGACCTTCCTAAAGCATATTAGGAGCTTGAGAATATGTGTGTGATGTGTGAAGAACATGAATGATGCTGGCTCCCTGCACAGTCTCATAGTAACACAACGTTCTGTCAGCACACCTTGCTTGGCCCAGATGATCTCCAACCACTGCAGAATTGCACTCTACTCTGACTGGCTCCTCTAATCACACTGGCTGGAGTTCACAGCTCTTGAGAAACATCTACGATTTATGGCACCTTGGGAAGTGGTGGCCGTACAGTGTCATGACCCAAAGGGTTCTGATGCCCCGGCTTGTTCTGATGCCCTAGGTGTCCCGTCGCTGTCGGCAGTCCGGAGCCATGCTGGACACGGTGGACGCCTGCTCTCTGCTCTACAGACTGGAAATGGAGGGTGAGGTGTAGGGCACGCGCGGGACATCTCCATACACGCGCGGGACGTCTCCCTCTCAATACACACGCGCGGGACGTCTCCCTCTCAATACACACGCGCGGGACGTCTCCATACACACACACACACACACAGGACTTCTACCTCTCCACACACACACGCGTGACGTCTCCATCTCCACACACTCATACACACACACACACACACACGCGTGACGTCTCCGTCTCCACACACACACACACACGCGTGACGTCTCCGTCTCCACACACACGCCTGCCCTGCACTTCCCTAAATGTCCGGCACATCCAGAGCTCATCACTACTGCCTTAATGGCAGACGCACTGATGCATCGGGACACCCAGCCGTTATCTTCATCGCTTACGTGAGTGTGTGTGAGCAGCGACTGTGTGTTTGCACGGCAGGCGTGAGTGTGAAGGAGCGGTACCGGGAGCTGCTGCGTGTCACCGAACCACACTCGGAGGACCACACTCTGCTCTTCAACGACCTACACTTCCTCATGGTCTCTCAGGGCTGCAGGGACAGTCGCACCACTCAGCGTGTCCTGGACAGCCTGCAGGAGCTGGCCAGGTGAGCTCCGCCCACAAGGTCCCGCAGGGCTGGGGGAAGGGGGCGTGTCACCTGTTGGCTGGCTGTGAGAGATATGAGAGTTAAAGTAGGTCCGGGTTCTGGGAGAGACCGGTGCTCACAGATATAGGGTGACTGCATGTGGTATGTGATTCCAATTTAGCCTGACAGCCATATCACATCCAGAATCTGTAAGGATGTCACTCAGGGGATGAAAAGTGAAAAAGCAGAAAGATTTCTCCTGCATGTTCATCACTGGGAGGAGTTCCAAGCTGGAGATCTTCCCACAGATACAGAGAGCAGGTCCCACACTGTGAGAAGGCGTGTTTATGCCATTTTTAACGGAATAGCACACAGACTGCGTTAACTTTAATCTGTAACTTTAATTTATGTGTAACTGCATTTCACTGTACAAACATAGATGTTACGTGATGGTTGACTGATATGATTATCTTGGTTTCTGGGGGTCTGAGGGCCTGGTGTTCCCATGGTGTGTCTCCTGTCCTCTGAGGGCGTGTCTCCTGTCCTCTGTGCAGAGAGCCAGGAGAGAACAAGCAGCTTCAGCTTGCCACCACGGTGGGTTTGCCCATGTGTCAGGCGGTGGTGGAATATGGCCAAGGCAACTACAGCAAGACCGTGGAACTTCTTAAACCACTGCGATACCGTTTTGTGGAGATAGGGGGCAGTGATGCACAGGTCAGTCACACTGTCAAGGATCCCACATCTTTGCTAAGATCTGCTAACAGTACCCACAGTGCCTTATACTGTGATGTATAGTAAATCCTTGGATCCTTAGATATGCTCTATGAAAATCCTTTTGAATCTTTGTTTTAAAGAGGGACGTGTTCAGCCAGTTACTTATCCATGCTGCCATGAAGTCAGAAGATAAACACCACCAAAGATTTTCCAGGTGAGGAGCAACCAGGCAGCAGACGTCTCTGAAGGCCTGTTGTCACCTGCTGTGACCTTCTATGTGCAGTGAACCACAGGTTCTGCATTACTAGTACAGAGTGACGTTCAGAAGTACTTTGAACATCCTCATATTAGCAGAAATAAATGAATGTCAAGAGTACCATTCAGCTAAAGTTGGAGAGAAGACCGTAAAAGGTTGACTTGTGTTATGTAAGTACATATTGAAGTGCTGTGTGAAAAGGTGAGTGTTCAGTCTTCGATTGAAGACAGACGGTGGATACCAGGACCGAAAGATCCTGATGGGTCCTCCCTTCTGAAGGCCTGTGGGTGGAGGAGGTGTGCTCCATGCTCAAGAGCAGCGTGGTGCAGGGTGGGGTTAACTAACCCTAAACCCAGAGCAGCAGGCTGGGATTAACATAATGGTTTCCGTGGTTCATCTGTGTTTTCCTCATGTGTCTGCGTGCGTTCGTCCAGGTGTCTGGTGGTGGAGCGGGAGGCCGCGCGGCCAGGGTCGCTGCTCACAGATAGGCTGATGAAGAGAGTCCAGGCCCTGCACGTCTAGCTGACCGCACACGCCCGCCCACGCAAAACCACCATGAGACCTGCGTCAGAGACGCTCCTCTGCACCCCTCCCCTGCAAGCCCAGAAAATCACCATCCTGTGAATTTCAGTACGTTAGATAATGTCATATGAAGCCAATTGATTGCAATACAGTGAGCTTTAGACTGGTTTCTCACACACAACTAATGATTCAACGTTAGATGTAGTTTTAAATTTACGTTGTTAGAAGGTAAGTGAGAAAATCATCTGTAGTTGGACATCATAAAATGTTGTGTAAAATAAATAAAAAAAAAACAGAAAATGTTTATTAAATTGCATTCACAACATGGTTTTTACATTTCATTTTTTAATGTCCCTCTCACTATCTCCAGTGGTGTTTTTTGTGTATGACCAGCAGGTGTCGGTAATGTTTCAGTTTTGAGATTTGCTTTTAGATGCAGACAATATGCTTGCTTGTGTAACTGAATTATTAGTGTAGACTTGTTATTATCCTAATGTTATTAAAGGCATCTTTTATCATGATGGGTGCATCACAAAGGATGTGAAGCAAGAGAATACAGCTCTCTGTCTGCCATTGAAGTCTGGTGCCCTACAAGTATCCGTCTCATACATTTTCATAATTGCTGACCTACATGACATGTATATAGAGCAGGCATGAACTAAGGCTAACCTCTATGAGACTAGGGCCACAGCAGAGAGAATGGCACTGCACAACGCCCCCTGCTGGAGACACTCCAGGACCAAAGGCTGTAGTTGTTTTGGCCATGGCGCAGATAAGGCGCAGGGAGGAACTGTCCAATCAGAAGTGTTACTGGACAGCGGCCACTCTGCTGGCCTCTTGGTTACCTCATGACTCCTTCATTCTGAAATAGAGAACTTCACGTGTTCAGGCAGAAATGGCACAGACCTCCAAATACTGAGATGGTTTACCAAAGGCTGCTGGATGTGTTGAGTGACTGGTTGACATCTTGCATGTTGTATGTCTGAGGCATAGACCACCAGATGGTCAACACATACATGCAGTGGTCACACACACCAGACACTCCCCTCACATACAGTGGTCACACACACACCAGGCACTCCCCTCACATACAGTGGACCCACACACACCAGACACTCTCACATACAGTGGTCACACACACCAGACACTCCCCTCACATACAGTGGACACACACACACACCAGGCACTCCCCTCACATACAGTGGTCACATACAGTGGTCACACACACCAGACACTCCCCTCACATACAGTGGTCACACACACCAGACACTCCCCTCACATACAGTGGTCACACACACCAGGCACTCCCCTCACATGCAGTGGTCACACACATCAGGCACTCCCCTCACATACAGTGGTCACACACACCAGACACTCCCCTCACATACAGTGGTCACACACACCAGGTACTCCCCTCACATGCAGTGGTCACACACATCAGGCACTCCCCTCACATACAGTGGTCACACACACCAGGCACTCCCCTCACATACAGTGGTCACACACACCAGACACTCCCCTCACATACAGTGGTCACACACACCAGACACTCCCCTCACATGCAGTGGTCACACACACCAGACACTCCCCTCACATACAGTGTTCACACACACCAGACACTCCCCTCACATACATGCAGTGGTCACACACACCAGACACTCCCCTCACATACAGTGTTCAGACACTCCCCTCACATGCAGTGGTCACACACACCAGACACTCCCCTCACATACAGTGGTCACACACACCAGACACTCCCCTCACATGCAGTGGTCACACACACACACCAGGCACTCCCCTCACATACAGTGTTCACACACACCAGACACTCCCCTCACATACAGTGGTCACACACACCAGGCACTCCCCTCACATGCAGTGGTCACACACATCAGGCACTCCCCTCACATACAGTGGTCACACACACCAGGCACTCCCCTCACATACAGTGGTCACACACACCAGGCACTCCCCTCACATACAGTGGTCACACACACCAGACACTCCCCTCACATACAGTGGTCACACACACCAGACACTCCCCTCACATATAGTGGTCACACACACCAGACACTCCCCTCACATACAGTGGTCACACACACCAGACACTCCCCTCACATACATGCAGTGGTCACACACACCAGACACTCCCGTCACATACAGTGGTCTCACACACACACCAGACACTCCCCTCACATACAGTGGACACACACACACACCAGACACTCTCACATACAGTGGTCACACACACCAGACACTCCCCTCACATACAGTGGTCACACACACCAGACACTCCCCTCACATACAGTGGTCACACACACCAGACACTCCCCTCACATATAGTGGTCACACACACCAGACACTCCCCTCACATACAGTGGTCACACACACCAGACACTCCCCTCACATACAGTGTTCACACACACCAGACACTCCCCTCACATACAGTGGTCACACACACCAGACACTCCCCTCACATACAGTGTATACACACACACACACCAGACACTCCCCTCACATACAGTGGTCACACACACCAGACACTCCCCTCACATACAGTGGTCACACACACCAGACACTCCCCTCACATATAGTGGTCACACACACCAGACACTCCCCTCACATACAGTGGTCACACACACCAGACACTCCCCTCACATACAGTGTTCACACACACCAGACACTCCCCTCACATACAGTGGTCACACACACCAGACACTCCCCTCACATACAGTGTATACACACACACACACCAGACACTCCCCTCACATACAGTGGTCACACACACCAGACACTCCCCTCACATACAGTGGTCACACACACCAGACACTCCCCTCACATACAGTGTTCACACACACCAGACACTCCCCTCACATACAGTGTTCACACACACCAGACACTCCCCTCACATACAGTGGTCACACACACCAGACACTCCCCTCACATACAGTGTATACACACACACACACCAGACACTCCCCTCACATACAGTGGTCACACACACCAGACACTCCCCTCACATACAGTGGTCACACACACCAGGCACTCCCCTCACATACAGTGGTCACACACACCAGACACTCCCTTCACATACAGTGTTCACACACACCAGGCACTCCCCTCACATACAGTGGTCACACACACCAGACACTCCCCTCACATACAGTGGACACACACAAACCTCTGCCATGTGCCTTAAGGACCTGGTCACACTGTCAGATGCACCTCTCACATTTTATAAATGTACAGAAACGGACTGTAGCATATCTTCATAGTTGCGTGGCGAGGGCGTGGTGGGGGGGCGTGGCAGGGGACTGTGGTATTAAGAACCAAGCAGTGTCATACTGGGGTTTTAATGTGAGTCACCTCAGGGCTGAAGGTGATTCATAACCCCCCAGAATGTCCAATCGCGCCGTGGTTAGCAGTGAGCCAGTAATAAGGGGTCAGAGGGCCAGTGGATGGGCCTGGTGCTCGTGTCCAGGGGGGTGTATGTTCAATTTGCAGTTGCATAAAAAGCGAATACAAAACTACAGAAGTGAGAAAGAACTTTGAGAGGTCGGATGCAAGGGAAGGAAGTGATGATGTGAAGAGGAGGAGGGAGACAGACGAGCACTTCTAAGGTGAAATGTAAATGAGGAAACTGAAGCAGCCTTGAGAGAGGAGGATTGGGAGACGACCGATAACCCTGCACTGGGCCAGGAGGAGACAGCCTCTCACAGTCTGCACAGGAATTTCAAAGAGTTGGAGAGGCTCTTGGTGTCTTAAAAGAAAGGTCAACAGTAAGTTGGTGCGGACAGGAGGAGGTAGGGTCACGAGTCTGACAGGGTTCTGGGCTTCAGCTCAGACATCTTGGACTACTTGCAGTTGAGCATGAGGGAACCTGGCAGACAGAAATCAGGAGGATGAAGGAACAACTGTAACAGTCCAAGCATGACGTATTGACACATGACGTATGACAGCGCTGGAGGTTTGTTGGGGGGGTTGGGGGTGTGATGGAAGCTCAGTGAAGGGAATATGGCAGGTGAGGGGAGCACCTTGTGCAAGGGAGTCTGGGTAGGGCACAAGAGTTGACAAACCACACCTGTGAGATTCACCCTAATGAGAGGAGCAGGAAACACACTGAGGGTGGTGGTGGATGGTGGGGGTCATGAAGAAACCAAAGGTACAGCACAACTGTTTGAAACCCCTGTCTGAACATAATCCTTGTTTGTTTACCCACTGAATGTAATCCTGGTTCTGGAAGTCTGTTGTAATGCACAACAGCCCCAGAGAATCCTGTGTCTGAAATTATACACGCTGGTTAAATTTCATGTCTTTAAGTTCAGCTGTATCTATTTGAGATATTTACGTATCATACAGACACCTGCAGAATGCCCGGGAGGCCTAACGGTTTGACAGGTACACTAAGATGTGTGTTTGTGGTAACTAACGCTCATTTCCCCCTGACATGGCGAAAAAGAAGACACCTGGGTGGGTGGGTGGGTGGGTGCGTGTGTGGGGGGAGGGGGTGATCAGAATATTTTCGGCTACTTCACCACTCCCCTTTTCGCTCAAGCAAACCAACCGAGGTAGGGGAGGGCGTGACTAGTTTGTGAAAGAAGTTTGATGTAAGCTCTAATAAAACAAAATCTCGGACGTTTGTGAAATTCCACCTGGACGTTTTTTTTTTAAGTCTCAAAAAAAGGACGTGCCCGGGTAAAAGAGGATGTGTTCGGGTAAAAGGGGACATGCCCATATAAAAGAGGACGTGTCCGGGTAAAAGAGGACGTGTTTGGGTAAAAGGGGGCATGTCCGGGTAAAAGAGGACGTCGGGTCACTGTAGATATTCTTGTCACCATCCTCAGACCTTGCGCTCAGTGCTGGGGGGCTGCAGTGCTCTTTCTGAATGGACCCTTTGGTGGATGTTGCTTGTGCATGTGAATGGTGCTGCTCTGGGAGTTTGGGAATTAAGAACAGTGTGTTCAGTGAGTTCACAGCTGAGCCGTCGTAGAGGCAGCCGCGTGTTCACAGAGGGGCCAGCTCTGCTCCTAGTGCACTGAGTGACTACACTTTTGGATTCACAGACCTGATGATGAATTCCAATTACATTTTCACTTGTTAAAATAAGCAAAAGCAAATTTCACATATAATGGCCTTTGTAATTGTTTGATACTGATTAAGTAGCTGGATGTGTGTGGATGTATGGTGTTTGTGCAGGGATGTTTGTGTGTGTTTGTGTGTGTGTGTGTGTGTGTGTGTGTGTGAGAGAGAGAGAGAGAGAGAGAGAGAGAGAGAGATAAGGCACCTGCTCGGATCAGAAGAAGCTCAGTGTCGCTAGGCGAGTGAAATCAGGGCCAGACTAAATGAGACCTGGCTGAACACTGCTGCAGTCCTCTTGCAAGGCATTGTGGGAAGGTTCTGTACCATTTTAAAGAGTCAGGTGTTTTCTTGCGGTGGTCTGATGCAACAACAGTAGGTGATGACGGCTACAACACCCAGCACCATCAGACACAGTAGGTGATGACGGCTACAACACCCAGCACCATCAGACACAGTAGGTGATGGCAGCTACAACACCCAGCACCATCAGACACAGTAGGTGATGGCAGCTACAACACCCAGCACCATCAGACACAGTAGGTGATGACGGGTACAACACCCAGCACCATCAGACACAGTAGGTGATGGCAGCTACAACACCCAGCACCATCAGACACAGTAGGTGATGACGGCTACAACACCCAGCACCATCAGACACAGTAGGTGATGGCAGCTACAACACCCAGCACCATCAGACACAGAAGGTGATGACGGCTACAACACCCAGCACCATCAGACACAGTAGGTGATGGCAGCTACAACACCCAGCACCATCAGACACAGAAGGTGATGACGGCTACAACACCCAGCACCATCAGACACAGTAGGTGATGACGGCTACAACACCCAGCACCATCAGACACAGTAGGTGATGGCAGCTACAACACCCAGCACCATCAGACACAGTAGGTGATGGCAGCTACAACACCCAGCACCATCAGACACAGTAGGTGATGGCAGCTACAACACCCAGCACCATCAGACACAGTAGGTGATGGCAGCTACAACACCCAGCACCATCAGACACAGTAGGTAATGGCAGCTACAACACCCAGCACCATCAGACACAGAAGGTGATGACGGCTACAACACCCAGCACCATCAGACACAGAAGGTGATGGCGGCTACAACACCCAGCACCATCAGACACAGTAGGTGATGGCGGCTACAACACCCAGCACCATCATACACAGTAGGTGATGGCAGCTACAACACCCAGCACCATCAGACACAGTAGGTGATGGCAGCTACAACACCCAGCACCATCAGACACAGTAGGTGATGGCAGCTACAACACCCAGCACCATCAGACACAGTAGGTGATGGCAGCTACAACACCAAGCACCATCAGCGAGATGGCAGAAGAAAGATGTCTGCATCTGTTAAGGACCCACAAACCCCAGTGACCAAACTGTGTCTGTAGTCTACTCCTAACATTCAAGAAAATCTAAAATCTGTATATATTGTTATACATGTTGCTTTTTGGAATGTAGCATATTCTCATATAGGAGCAATAAGCAGAATAACTAAACGAGGAGGGATGAATGAATCCACGCACAATGTAAAACATTCAAATTCTGCTCAGAGTTAAACAAAGTGGTAATTTGGCATAAATGTCTTGGTCAATCAACAGATGCAATGGAAATATTGTCTTTTGTGAATTGAACTGATAAACGCTTGTTCTTGGAGTGTACGTGTAGACGGCATCTGTGCGATTGCCCTGGGGATAAAAGAGCAGTTCCTGAGGGTGCCATTCTCTCCATACGCTAGTGGTACGATCAGATTTAGGATTAAGATTAACTCTGCCCTCTATGGCTAGTATTAGGATTAACTCTGTCCTCTATGGCTAGGGTTAGGATTAACTCTGCCCTCTATGATTAGGGTTAGGATTAACTCTGCCCTCTATGGCAAGGGTTAGGATTAACTCTGCCCTCTGTGACTAGGGTTAGGATTAACTCTGCCCTCTATGGCTAGGGTTAGGATTAACTCCACCCTCTAGGGTTAGGTTTAGGATTAATTCATGATACCAAGTGGTTAAACTATCTCTGCATGTTAAAATGTTAGAGGTATGTATGTTAGAGGCAAGTCTTTCCCACAGTGTACATATTGTCAACCTCGGCATATTGTCAACCTCAGCAAATGAGTTTCAGCTTCTGCATATAATAATAAGAAGCAGACCGTGACAATACGCTAACAGTTTCACATGTGAACAGTTTTATTCAGGTGCAATAGTGTGAGAAGTAAGATCCAAGCAGATGCTATTTTCTCCTGCAACCTTGACACACATCACATCAGCTCTGAGTTATTCTTAGCAGAGAGATGGAGATTTCACAATGAGACAGGTGTCTCAGAGGACGAGTGCTTCTCTGCAATGTCAAAACCAGCAGCAGGGCCCCTTTGGTCTCCTGAGTGCTGCCTCTGCTCTCTCCTGCCCTCTGTGATCCAGCACTGGGGTTGACTCACCCAGGAAACTGCTGGCAGCACAGGGTTAGGGTTAAATAGGTGTGTGATTAGGGTTAGGGTTAAATAGGTGTGTGATTAGGGTTAGGGTTAAATAGGTGTGTGATTAGGGTTAGGGTTAAATAGGTGTGTGATTAGGGTTAAAGAGGTGTGAGGTTAGGGTTTAGGGTTAAAGAGGTGTGTGATTAGGGTTAGGGTTAAATAGGTGTGTGATTAGGGTTAAAGAGGTGTGAGGTTAGGGTTTAGGGTTAAAGAGGTGTCTGATTTAGGGTTTAGGGTTAAAGAGGTGTGAGGTTAGGGTTTAGGGTTAAAGAGGTGTGTGATTAGGGTTTAGGGTTAAAGAGGTGTGAGGTTAGGTTTAAAACAAAAGTGGTATAAAGAGTTTTAGGTGCACTGGCTCACTTAGCTTTTAGGGTTGGGGTAAGCTGAGAAGGATGATAGGGGTCCTGTTGGGGATTGGATGGAGGTTGAGATTGGGAGAGGAGGGAGGAAGGATGGTGAAGGCCAGGGTGGGGAAAGAAAGTCCAGGTTGGGGTTGAGGGTATAAAAGTTGTGAGAAGGGAATTATGGTTAGGGTTAGGGACAGGGAAGGTTATGGTTAGGGTTAGGGACGGGGAAGGTTATGGTTAGGGTTAGGGAAGGAGTTAAGGTTAGGTTTATGCCGGGGAAGGTTATGGTTAGGGTTAGGGAAGGAGTTAAGGTTAGGTTTATGCCGGGGAAGGTTATGGTTAGGGTTAGGTAGGGGTGAGGTTGTGGACCGTGGACTGTCGACCCAGAGAGCGTTGGTTCGAGCACCAGAGGAGAGAATGACGAGGGTCAGATGCTGGGATGCACTGAGATCTGGCACAGCAGTGGGCCCTATGCAGAGAGGACAAGTGAGTATACTCTCGACTATTACACATAAACCCATACATACACGCTAACATGCAAACCCGTGGAGAAATGGAGGTTGTGGGCAGCAGGTTGGAGAGAGGGGTTTCTCATGGGCTTTAAGTGCCAAGAAAATGTCACACACACACACACACACACACACACACACACACACACACACACACACACACACACACACACACACACACACATATACACACTACAAAAGTCTATACAAAAAATAAGAAAAACCACAAGTACAATCCGAGGTGCCCTAAGAGAAGCCCCCTCTCATGTACAACCTTCCCAAATATCCTTTTAGGTGTACAGATTTACCAGCCAGTGTGCGTGTTCTGTTTCCTATGTGTTCGGTCCTTCTCTGATGTTGAGACCTGTGGGTGTGTATGTGTTAAGAACTCTAATCCAGTGTCTCTCTCTCTCTCTCTCTCCTTTGGGGTGTCGTCCAGGTCAGATTTGATTCCAGTACCGTGATCCGTAGGTGCTCAGCACCCACTGTAGAGAAATGTCTCACCAATGAGGTGGGTATTGTACCTTTTCTGATGTTGTATAGGTGTTTGGTGAGTCTGATCTTTGCCGTATGTTTAGCTTCTCCAATGTTTTTTTTCTTGCAGTGGGTGCATAGGATCATGTAAATTACATTTATGTCCCCAGGGAGGATATTCCCTAGAATCTACCCGCAGACTCCTCTTGTGTACATAGTGTGGATTACTGGACACCTGAGGTCTAGAGCTGGGTGATATTTGGAATTGTGGTATTGATCCGATACCAAGTAAATACAGGGCCAGTATCGCCGATATCGATACAGATACTTTTTAATATTTAAGCTTCATAGATCCAAAGGATCCAAAAGATCTAGGATACAATTTCACCAAACAATTTCAATTATCACAATCAATATTTTTGTTTAGAAACAATGAAACAGTAACAAAACAAAGTTTGCCTTAACATTAGGAAAATAAATCTTTTTTGAATGAATGAATGTTCAATTTATATAGCGCCTTTCAAGATACCCAAGGTCGCTTTACATTTGGCGGCAGCCAATTGCACACAGCGTACTCTCTACCAGAAGCCACAGCCCCCCGGAGGGGTGCAGGAAGGGGAGAGAGGACAGACCCTAGTGAAAGAGTACCATCCACCACTGGGCATACAAGCATACACACGTTCATGCACAGACACCTGCTTTTCTATTGAACAGAGACACACAATTACACACTCAGGGAGAATTAGTCAGGGAATGCCAATTTACCTAACTTCCATGTTTTTGGACTGTGGGAGGAAACCAGACACCTGAGCAAACCCATGCAGAGAACATGGAAACTCCACTCAGTTTTGTTCATATTTTTTCTAGTCCACCTCATATCTTTCAATCCTTATGAAATTTTGTTTGCACTATGTGCACTTGCCTGTTACTTTAATTCTATAAAATTCCCTGTTGTGGGATGATTAAAGCTTAATCTAATGTTATCTTGGATAACACAACGACAAAAGACGGGGGCGGGTCGCTGCTCCGTGCTGTGTGACGCAGCACTGCTCAGACGGAGGAGACTTTGATGAATCCGCATGCAGAGCAGTCAGTGTGTGCGGGAGAGGAAAAAAAAGCTAGAGTATCGATCTTTTTACACGAGTATTGTTCAATATCAATACCAGCGTTGGCATCGATATTATCGAGATCGATCCGCCCACCTCTACTGAGGTCCACTAGATTCCCTGCGTAGGGTGGAGTGCACTAGAAGGTCCTGTAGGTTATGGTTTCTACGGTATGCTGCTACTAATTGCAGAGATGTTAAGGGTGGGTGTTGGTTCTAGGCCTGTTGGAAGTTCTGTCTGATCCGTTTGTTAAATAGAAGGGAAGAGTTGTTGTAGGTGGAAATGAAGGATGTGAGGAAGGGTGTTTATGTAGTCTGGTCCCCGGGCTGGCTGGTTCTGATGGAGATGATGTAGTACCCTGCAAATAGGGGGAAACAATGAACAGACGAACACTCTCGTTTCGTTTCTCGCTCGTCTCACTCTTGAATGTGCAAACAATAAAAATATACAATTCATTTCACTTTTCTTTTTTTACACACTACAATTGTTAATTCTTTAGAACCTTTGTACATTCATGTGTGCACCTTGTTTAGCCAATTAAGCAAAGGAACAAAAACATATTGTACACACTAATTCGCATGAGTAACGCTAGTACATGTGCTAAGACAGTGGTTCCCAAAGTGGGGGGCGCGCGCGGAGCTTGGAAGTAAAACATGTGCACATGTGTTATATGTGGGGGTGTGTGTAGGGGGGGCGCAAAAATATTCTCATATACTCAGTGGCGGACTTAGCAATTTGGAGGCTCAAGGCGAATTTACTTAGGGGGCCCATCAACATTAATATGCGAGAAATAACTTAGCTAGTCATGGGGCCCCTACAGTGGGCTGCAGTGGGAGGGGCCCAAGGCAGTTGCCTAGCCACGCCTCTATGCAAAGACCACCTCTGCATATACTAAAGGGGGGCATGGCAGAAAAAGTTTGGAAATCACTGTACAAAGACATTTGGCTCACTGCCAATCGGTAGGCGAAGCAGACAGCGAAACACATACAACCATCAACATCTTTTACATTCAGGTTCACAAACGTACATGTTAGTCATGACACAATTACTACTAATCTAACTTCTCATAACATGCCACGAGTTCTTCTCTAATGTTCATACTTAAACACATATTGCTTCTCATCAGCTCAAGGCGCACAAGCCCAGTACTTAGCGAATACTTTGCGCACAACATCAAAAAGAGAATTTCCCTTAAAACGGCATTTTACTAATGTAATATACTGACTAACTCATTTATAAAGAAAAACATTCACATTTCTTTTACAATTTACCTGCAAATAGGGGGAAACAATGAACAGACGAACACTCATTTCGTTTCTCGCTCGTCTCACTGTTGAACGTGCAGACGTAACGAGAGCGCCCCCTCCTCCTAACCCAAACAGGCATGACCAATCGATCCTCCCCATTTAGTATGTCAGGCAATACCACCCGATCACAATTGAACAGATCATTACTTATAACAAAATTAACACCCTAACAAACTTTCTCCAAATAGCAAATACATTTAAACATATAAACACAACTTTACATTGACGGCATGTTGATGATTTAATGCAGGGGGGGCCAATACGTCGATCTACTGGTCGCTCGCGAAGGAAGCGTAGGTAGATCGCATGACATTAAAAATGAGACGAATGACACTTCTGACCACCTACACATGTGCGTTAAACCGTGCTAACTTGTTACTTTACTGCGTAGCTAGCCTAAAATTTACTTAAACTAAATACAAAGGGTATAAAAATGAGTGCCGTAGCTGGTCCAAGTAAGAGGCCTAAAACCTACCACTTCATACAGAATGGGAGGAGGACTATATTTCACTATGTCATATTCTAAGTGCGTTTGCCTCATCTGTCAGTGTGCCGTTGCTATTCCAAAAAAGGGAAACGTGGAGAGGCATTTTCAGACTGTTCATAAAAACTATGGCATTACTTTCCTCCGAAAAGCGAGCTGAGAAGGAGAAAAGGTGGCGCCCGTTGAGGCGACGCTGCTCTGGGTTTCGGTGCTTTAACACTGGGCCCTGAGCGAAGACGCATTTCGCCCTGTACTTGTGGAGTACAATGTGTGAAGAAGAATAAATATCTGAGAGAAAGGTGAAAGAACTAAAATCCAAGTTGTCCGCACACCAGTCACACCAAGACGAAGCCGCTAATTCCTTTTTTTTATAAATGGACCACCTCCACCCCCCCATCTTTGGAGGACAACTTTGTTTTTATGTACAGTTCAAATGACAATTATAACAAATATAACAATATGCAAAGTGATAATTATTGGGGTTAGGTGGACCAAGAAAAGAGGGGGAGAGAAAGAATAAAAAGGGAAAAGACAGAAGGGCAGGGAAAAAAAAACAATTATATATATATATATATATATATATATATATATATATATATATATATATATATATATATATAGATAAAAAACACAACCAGCTCGAATGACCACAGCAAAGTAAAGCAGAAAGTGTACCCAAGACATTTAGCACAAATGACGTGATGTATGTGTATGTGTGAGTGTGTGTTTATGTGTAACCTAGTAGTGCAACATAGTATAAATGTATGGAATGTACTTACCAGCAAGGGTAGAAAGCTGCGACAACATTATGGAGTCAAATTAGGGTATTTAATGGTGATGAGAAAAAAAAAATATCGCAAATATAAGATTAGCATTTTGCATTTTACGTTCCTATTTTGTTTCTGCAATACTTTCTCCCTTTTGCGTTTCTTTTGTTTGCGCGTCACTGCTTTTCTTTGCGTCTCGCATTTTACGTTCATAATTTTTTTTGCGCTTCTCTCTTTTCTTTGCTCCGGTTTTACCCTCTGTGTGGGGGCGGGGAAAGAGGCGTGGCCAAGAGCAAAAGGCGTGCTGTGAACGTTCAGCGTCAGTTCAGATTCCTTCCACTCGCTGAACTGAACTGCTGCTGCAGCGCATCTGGTGTTAAAGGAAGAGAGAGGTCGGGTGTGTGCGAGGTGGTGGCGCATTTCAGGGCATTGTTTTTATTCGCTCAGGTTTTCAAAAGATCATTTCAAACCGGCCTCAGTAAAATGTTAATAATAATAATAATAATATATTTTTTTTAACGAAGTTTTAAAAGGGCACTTTCGTTGATAAAGGGCAGAGTTGGTGGTGCTTTAGCACCTGATGTCTATGTCTGCACGCATATACCTGTGGTCCAGCTGGGCGACCGTCTGCCATGATACCAGTAACCAAATTGCCGCGCTGTGTGACGGTTCAACTGATGACGCTGAACCTTCACAGCACGCCTTTCGCTCTTGGCCACGCCTCTTTCCCCGCCCCCACACAGAGGGTAAAACCGGAGCAAAGAAAAGAGAGAAGCGCAAAAAAAATTATGAACGTAAAATGCTAGACGCAAAGAAAAGCAGTGACACGCAAACAAAAGAAAGAAACGCAAAAGGGAGAAAGTATTGCAGAAACAAAATAGGAACGTAAAATGCAAAATGCTAATCTTATATTTGCGATATTTTTTTTTTCTCGTCACCATTAAAGACCTAATTTGACTCCATACAACATTCCCCCAGAGGCCAGAGGTAGGCAGAGAAAGACCCGGGAATTCCACCCGCCCACAGCCCCCCAGGAGCAGTTCCGCACTTCCACGTGACCCACGCATGCCCGCCCCCACAGGCGGGAGAGTGAGAACCTCGGACAGCGCCCCAACAGCCAAGTGGTGTACTGCATCCCATCATGCAATGCTACGTTCACGTGACCCCGTAGTATGCTTTGCTTTTGTCGCATACTGGAAACTGTACTGCATTTACTACGAGGACCAGTATGCAGTATCCAGTATATACTGAGTCCAGTATGCAGTATCCAGTATGCAGTAGTCTATTTCGAACAGAGCCTATGACTTGGTCATCTTATGAGTCGCTCGCAGGAACCGTTTGGAGTACCCTCGGTTCCTGAGAGCCTGAAAGTAGTGGCTTGGTGGAAGTGGTACGGAAATGAGCATATCCTATGGAAACATGATTTGGGATTTATTGAGGCCCTTGAAAGTGTGTTTTGGATGATAGCTGCTTGTATGTAATACACAATGGGTGTCTGTGGATTTGAAAAAGACTTTGGTGTTGACAATCTTGTCAATCTGTTGTGAAGGTGAGTGTCAGGGCTGGCTCGGATGCCACGCCTTCTACCTCTGCAAGAGTCAGTGCCAGACTGAATCAGCGCAATCAGCAGTGATTCGTCTCAGCTGTTAGTTAGGCTTCTTAAGGAAGCTTGTGGAGACGGATCACTGCTGAATCGTTTTGGTTATGCCGTTACGCTTTCAGCCTCTCCTTTACTATTGGTTGTGTTCGTTTGCAAGGTGTCTCGCCACCTTTCTCTCTCTCGCTTATCTTTCACTTACTCGAGTCTCTATCTCCTGCGCTGCTTCCTAGCCTTTCTCAGGTTTTCTTCTAATGTTTTCTTCCTATCCGTTTTACCTTTATTTTGGGAAGGGTTTTATTTTACTGTGGCGCGTTTTGCCTGCTGCCGGCTACTTCCCCTAGCATTTTCAGTTTCGTTTTACGCGTTGTTTTTTTCCGCGTCCTTTTGTGTTGCCTTTATTTTTTCTTTCCTGTTTCTCTATGAATAAGTTTCGTCTTGCACATGTTGAATTATCCGCGTTGTTTCGTGTTTATTTTTATCCTGTGTGCTCGTGTCTCTCACACTGACGATGGGCATTGCCTGTCTTTCTGTCAGCGTGAGCCGGCACGTTGGGTCCACCTCTGACTCTTGTTTTTTACACGAGGTGTGTACTCGTTAGCACCACCGCATTACAGTGAGAAGAAAACTGTAGTGTCCACTCTTACTCTCCCGAAAAGTAAAGACTGCTCCAGAGGACTCTTAAGTTGTTAAGAGTTGCCACCAGGGGGCTGAGATGGCACTGAGAAGACAGAGATGCGTGCGAACCTTCCAAGAGAGGAAGAATGTCTTGGAAATGTTTGATGACTTTCAATTAATCAAACGATATAGACTGGACAGAGCAGGAATCATCTTTGTCACTGACAGATTCAGGTCCTCCGCCTGAATGTGATCCGGTTAGAATGTCTGCAGTCTCCAAAATAAAGAGAAAATATATGAACAACAAAAGAAAGAAGGGAAAATTATACATACCAGTGCATGTCACATAGGACTTAGATATGAAATTTTTTTTTTTATTAGGCTTATTTATTAACTACTTAAATACGCTGTGTTATTTTACAAAAATTATGACCAACATTATTAAGTGAAATGTGAAGGTATTTCAACATTTTCTGAAATTTATCTTGACATTTCTCAGGAAATATTATTTGAACATGAAATCCGATCCAGTGATTGGTTCTTGCAGGGGGTTTTGAAACGACGTCATCCAGGATCAGCTTTGCGGCACAGCCAGGTGTTGTAAATCAGCTCTGAGACTGACACTTAAGAATTATTCCTACACTTCGCTTAAAGTGCAACTGAGAGGCTTCATAACTAACTTTTAGTCTCAGCTTTTAACTAACAATTATTTTAGACAAGTCAATTCTTAGCAGCGTTCTTAGGAGTAATTCTAAGAAGTTTGATAAATACGGGCCCTGGTTTGTAAGTGAGATGTTGCAAGAATGTAGCTTCCCAGTCAGCCATGTAGATGTTCGCATACGCTGGGGCAAATTTTTTGCCCATGGCCGTCCCGATGATCTGTAAGAAATGATCACCGTAAAATTCAAAATCATTTCTAGTCAGGCCCAGTTCCAATAAGCTCAGGATGGCTTTCTCTGGGCGTTTGGGATCCGGGTGTGTCTGAAGGATGTCCCTGACTGCCTGCAGTCCCAATGTGGTGTCAATGTTGGTGTATAATGATTGAATCTGCAGTGAGTATGAAAGCATGTTCCGGAAACTGCAGTCCCCTAATCTTCTCCACAAAATCGTACGTATCCTTAAGGTAGCTTGGATGTATTTGCGAAAGGGGGTTGAGGAACACGTCCACATACTGGGCCGCTTGGTAGGATTCACTGCCGCAGTCCGAAATTATAGGGAACTTGGGGAACTTTACAGGGAACAGTCCACGTCGCTGGGTCCTTATGAATTTTGGAGAGAAGATAGAATTGTCTGGGTCATGGTGGGTTTGAGCCTGATGAGTAAGTTTTCTGTTTATTGTTGATGTAGCCATGTTGTGTTAAATCCTGGAATATGTGCATGATTAATAACTGTCTGTTTCTGTAAACTGTGTTAATTTGATGTAATGTTTGGTGTTATGGAGTTGTCTGCGTGCTTCTAGGAGATATTGGCCTTTGTCCATTAAAACAACAGCGGAGACTTTGTCAGCAGGTTTGATAATGATATCTATTTTTCTTTAACTGGTGTAGTGCCGTTCTCAGACCAGGGGTGAGGTTGTCTTGTTTGGGGATGTGACTATGGAAATGGTTGATGCTAGTGTTGTTTTTGTGGATGAGTTGTCGTTTCGGGGCTGAAATTCTCTGGTCGTGGGGTGTCCAGTTGGAGGGTGCTGTAAATGTTAAATGTACAGTATCTGTGGAGGGGTGAAAGTAGTCAGTTTGAACCGTCTATTGAAGGCAGATAAGTCACCCAAGTTCCCCCGAGGCCGGTGACCGAGGTGTTGGGATGAAGGACAGTCATCTGTTAAGGAGGGCCAGCTGTAGGCTAAAAGGTGCTGGAGAAATTGAGAATATTATTAGTGCTAGTAAGTGTCTGACACCTAGAGGGACAGGTCAGTTAAATTGGTCAAGCCAATAGCTAAACATTTCCTGAGCTGTACCCTTTATCCAGTGGAATAGATCCCTGGGTTCCACTTTGAATCGAAGACATGATATTTCGTTCAGGAAAGTGCCATTGTCCGCTATAAGAGTTTAAAGCCTGTAGGTTCCGCTGCTGGGTCTGAAAAGTGAATGATAGGTGTGTAAACTGTAGCATTGGGAAAGACTTCGGCCGCCGTCCTCCACAACTCTTGCAATTGTTTCTTAGGAGTTTGTGTAAATAGCTGTTCTTTATTGTTAATTCCCAGTGCTAGTACTACAATTTCAGTATCTGGATGTGTTCATTTTCTGCAGTACCTTAGCCATGTGAAGGAAGTTAGCTTCGGGGTGTGTGATTAGGGTTAGGGTTAAAAGTAAAGGTTTAAAAATTGGTGTAATAACCATACATGCACAGGCTCGCTAATCTGTTAAAAATGTTTAAGGGAAGGAAGCCATTGAATTATGGGTTCCTGGGAGTGGAGATCTATGACTGTGTTTAAGCACTGACTGAGGGCCTATCAGTGACAAATAGGTTAGGGTAAGGTAGGGGTCTGAGGATTGAGGTTAGGTTTAAGGTTGGGATGGAGTTGTGTGTGTTGAGTCCTGCCCTTGGCCACTGACCCAAGACAGGTTGCCGCCCCCCCCCCCCCCCCCCCGGAGAGAGAGAGAGAGAGAAAGGACATGTGGTTGATGGGGTGTTTGTCTTTCCCCTTCTGTATATTTTACCCTGCAGTTTCATGGGTAAATGTTTTTCATAGGCATACATTTGTATATAAAGCAGAAAAAGATGTCTTGCTGATGAGTGTTTGATGTAAATGTGAAAACAGAAGTATTTGCACACTGTGATGGTAAAAGCAGAGCAGGTATGACAGTGTGGCTGAGCTGTTCAGCGTGACCCAGACAGTGTGGGTGAGCTGTTCAGCGTGACCCAGACAGTGTGGGTGAGCTGTTCAGCGTGACCCAGACAGTGTGGGTGAGCTGTTCAGCGTGACCCAGACAGTGCTACTCAGATGGGACTTCACAAGATACAGATCTGTGTGCTTATGGTGCAATAGAAGCACATTTTCCAACAATCTATGAAACTTTTCACACACTCATGAATTGTTTATCTATAAATACATAAACAAACCCATTTATCTCTTTTATTCTGTCTGGATCATTAGTCTGCATTTGTACAATGTGTTTGTAAACTCCGTTCCCATGTGTCCACTGAGGCTGGGAGAATGGCCATTTTAATGTTCTGCAGTTGGTGGCTTATTGTGTATTTTTGTTTTTTTACCAGACATGAAGATGGGATAAAGTCACTACAGTAGGTTTATTACAAAATGTAGAACACCACCCTAATGAGGGGCTTTGCTTAGAGTTTAGAGAGGACAGGAAAATAGTGTAGGTGAAGTGGAATATAAAGAGGAGTGTATCTTAGCATGTGTGGTCTCATGCGCCACGTTCTTCCCTGTTGTGGTTTTGATTTGCAGCAATGTTGGGGCAGTTTCAGGCTATTTGTCATCATAGAAACAGCAGCACCACCTCATGTGGAGATAATGTGCCAAGATTTAAACTAAAGGTCATTGTGTCTAAAATGCTGCATACAAAATATTTTAGTGATCAAAAAGAAGAAGACGGTGACAACATTATCCTGGAATTTTGCGACACGCTTTATTTAAAAAATAGTTGGATTTTATAGAATGAAATTTAGTGCACCACCTAATATAGATATTTATAGTGTTTTACAAGTAGTAAATAAACCTCCACAGGACAAAGTTGGGTGAACAGGATATTCAAACCGCCACCCACCATGACACTGCATCCACCCAGCTCTTAGGGGGGTGGGGGTGGAGGTGGGGGCACCATTCCAGCCCCTCCTCTCCACAGAGAACGGCCACTCTGGAACAGCGTGTC
The DNA here is from genome assembly GCF_052324685.1 of Brachyhypopomus gauderio. Classification (NCBI taxonomy): domain Eukaryota; kingdom Metazoa; phylum Chordata; class Actinopteri; order Gymnotiformes; family Hypopomidae; genus Brachyhypopomus; species Brachyhypopomus gauderio. Next base: position 7,928,561 of record NC_135212.1, read on the forward strand.
AAAGACAGAACACCTGGATAATATCTGTGAGCAACACAGGCACAAAATAAAGAGCACAAGCAAACAGCAACATGCAACGGCCGGAGCGATGTGGGAATAAGGGCCTGATGACACACAGGAAAACACTGGTGCAGAATGGATAAGTGAGACCAGGTCTGATCTATAGCTGACAGTTCTCAGCTATTTCCTCCCTCTCTCTGAGGGATCTGGAGGAATTTACGGCGAGTTGAATGTGTGAAGCGTTAGCATGTGAACGCTAGCAGAGAGACATCGCCCCAAAACTAGGTTTTGTGGTAAGTATATTGGTTTGATCCAATTATGGAAAAGTTTGAAAGGAGATATTTCTGAAAGCACAGAGCATTTGCCACAAATCTGTTCCTGTATGAGGAGCAAGCCAAAATGGAAGCTTCTGTTTTGACATTTCGGCATTAATGTTAGATGATAGAAGTCTTTACACAGCACTAAGATCATATTTAAATGAAGCGGATACAAGGAAAAAAGAAAAAAAAAGAAGACTGGAATAAAGACCAAAATGACAATAAAAACAAAAGTAACATTTACATGTTCAACTCTTAAAGTAACATTTACGTATGAACTCAAACAGGGCTTTTGTTTGGCCCAGGTATAACACACTCAGCATTTGTAACACCGCGGGACAATTTCAAAATGATTCAGAATATTAAAACCAGTTGTAGGCAAGTGATACAGTTGTTAGTTTTGCATAATATAATTTATCTTCAAATTCCTTCATACACAAATTCCTTGTCTGCCTGTAGCCGACTGTGTGTTTAGGACAATGAAAATGATTTCTTCATGTAAGGTCACAGTAATTAAATAAAAAAATGATGGTTATGCAGAGACATTGGGAGCTGGCTTTTGCACTGTACATCTGTCTGAAGACATTAGCGTGTTGGAGCAGAGCAGTCACCATGTTTCCATCAAAGAGAATTACACAGGATGGTTATTTCTATTCCCCTGACCTCTGAATTGACGATGCTGATCTGATGTCAACACACAATCTTCTAAAATCTAAAGCGCCAACCACCTCTGGGCCCTGACTGTCTCAATTCAATATTTCCTACAGTACAGTAAACAGAAATACCATGTCTTAGGCACTAAGACCTCATTAGATGAAATGGTGTTTATTATCCACGAGCAATTAAGAAAGCTAGTCACGTCCAGGTGGGTCAGGAGACGGTGAGCTGCTGCAGATCCAG